>NC_056748.1:1045825080-1046130913 GCF_019279795.1 Protopterus annectens
CAGGTCCTGCAAGGAGGGCAAATTAGCACCAATGATATTTTTGGCAGACCTAACTATTCGATGCAACTTATTTTTGTCATGATTAGACAGAGATCCAAACCACACTGTTATGGATGAACTGAAGACAGACTCAATGACTGCTGTATAGAACTGAATCAACAGTTTCTGTGGGAGGTTGAATTTCCTCAGCTGTCACAGAAAGTACATTCGCTGTTGTGCCTTTTTTTGATGGACCCTACATTGGTCTCCCACTTCAAGTCCCGGGAGATTATAGATCCCAAAAACTTGAAGGATTCCACAACTGACACAGCGGTATTAAATATAAAGAGGTGGGATAATATTGTAGTACCACTCAAAGTCCACTGTCATCTCCACAGTTTTAAGAGTCTTCAGTTTAAGAATTTATACTAATCCCACCCAACTGCAGCTTTGTTTTTTTGTTCTCAAACTGCAGTGCATCTGTTGATGTCTGCCCCTTATGACAATTTGACAACTTAACACAAGTGACAAGCCAGGCTTGTTCAGGGCTTGCATTATCTTTAAGGCAGATGCAAGCCAGTCAAAGAACCAAATGTCTGAGAATGTTTAAGACATACATTTACACTTGGTGGTGCATTGCTTGTATGTAGACTGAATGTTTTAGACAGATAGCACTTCCAGTGAATCAATTCCGAACCTCAAGTACAACTTTCCCTACAGCCCACATCAGTAAACATCTGGAATCATCCATTCCAACCATCTCTATTGCCAGCATGGTTGAAATGTGCATCCTGAGACAACGTAGCAATTGTGTTCATGTTTTCTGACAACCACCTATTACTTAAACTGGAGGACACAGTGTGTGAGACGTGGAGTTGCACAAAGTTATTGGAAGCATGGCTCTCACATACAGCAACAAATAAGCAGGTTGTCAGTAGCAGACAACCCCACACTAAACAAATAAACATGCATATGCTGAGGCTCTTAAAAATCTCCTACCTAAACCACAAAGATTTTTCTTGGGTTACTTTTAGGAAATGTACCTTAAGCAACCTCACCACTGGGGAGGCACAAGCCAGTGCATTTCTTCACGCTGGTCCCAAGCCCGGATAAATGGGGAGGGTTACGTCAGGAATGGCATCTGGTGTAAAATATTTGCCAAATGACATATGCGGACAACAACATAGATTTCCATACTGGATTGGCCGAGGCCCAGGTTAACGATGACTGCCACAGTACTGTTAGCCAACAGGGTAATGGTCGAAATTGGGCTATGGTTGGCTGAAGGAGAAGGAGGAGGGGAAGGCATGCCTGAAGGCAAGAAGAGAGGAGGAAGATTAGGAGTGTGGTAGTGAGGGTAGGAACTTTGAATGTTGGCCTTACGACTGGTATAGGGAGAGAGCTAACTGATATGATGGAGAGATGGAAGGTTGATATAGTGTGCGTGCAAGAGACCAGATGGAAGGGGTGTAAAGGCCAAGTGTATCGGAGGAGGGTTCAAATTGTTCTATCATGGTGTGGATGGGAGGAGAGATGGGGTTGGGGTTATCCTGAAGTAACAGTATGCCAAGAGTGTTTTGGAGGTGAAAAGATCATCAGATCGAGTGATGTTTATGAAGCTGGAAACTGATGGTGTGATGATGAATGTTGTTAGTGCATATGCTCCGCAAGTTGGGTGTGCGATGGATGAGAAAGAAAAATTTTGGAGCGAGTTGGGTGGAGTTGTGGTGAGTGTACCCAAGGGTGAGAGAGTGGTGACTAGGGCGGATTTCAAAGAAATGTTGGTGAAGAGAACAGAGGGGATGAGGAAGTGATGGGTAGGTATGGTGTTAAGGATAGGAATGCAGGTGGTCAGATGGTAGTGGATTTTGTGAAAAGGATGGACATGGCTGTGGTGAATATGTATTTTAAGAAGAGGGAGGAGCATAGGGTGATATACAAGAGTAGAGGAAGATGCACACAGGTGGATTATATCCTATGTAAGAGAGCCAGTCTAAAGGAGATTGGGGACTAAAGTGGTGGCAGGGGAAAGTGTAGTTAGGCAGCATAGGCTGGCAGTCTGTAGGATGACATTGGTGATCAAGAAGAGGAGGAGGAGTGTGAGGGCAGTGCCAAGGATCAAATGGTGGAGGTTGAAAAAGGGTGATTGTAAGGTGGAGTTCAGGGAAGAGTTAAGACAGGCACTGGGTGGCAGTAAAGAGTTACCGAATAGCTGGGTAACTACAGCAGAGCTGGTAAGGGAGATAGCTAGAAAGGTGCTTGGTGTGACATCTGGACAGAGGAAGGAGGACAAGCACACCTGGTGGTGGAATGAGGAAGTACAAGAGAGTATACAGAGAAAGAGGTTGGCGAAGAAGAAGTGGAATTGTCAGAGAGATGAAGAAAGAAGACAGGAGTATAAGGAGATGAGGCGTATGGTAAATAGAGAGGTGGCTAAGGATAAGGCTTAAGGAGGGTTGTATGAAATGTTGGAGACTAATGAGGGAGGAAAGGACCTGTACTGATTGGCTAGATAGAGGGATTAAGCTGGGAAAGATGTCCAGCAGGTAAGGGTGATAAAGGATAATGAGGGAAACATACTTACATGCGAGGAGAGTGTGTTGAGCAGATGGAAAGAGACCTTTGAGGGGCTGATGAATGAAGAGAATGCGAGAGAAAGAAGGTTGGATGATGTGGGGATAGTGAATCAGGAATTGTAGCGGATTAGCAAGGAGGAAGTAAGGACAGTTATGATGAGGATGAAGAATGGAAAGGCTGTTGGTCCAGATGACATACCTGTGGAAGCATGGAGACTGCAGTGGAGTTCTTAACCAGAGTGTTTAATGAAATCTTGGAAAGTGAGAAGATGCCTGAGGAATGAAGAAGTGTTTTGGTACCGAATTTTAAGAATAAGGGTGATGTGCTGAGCTGTAGTAACTACAGAGGGATCAAACTGATCAGTCACAGCATGAAGTTATGGGAAAAAGTAGTGGAAGCTAGGTTAAGAAGGGAGGTGATGATTAGTGAGCAGCAGTATGGTTTCATGCCGGGAAAGAGCACTACAGATGCGATGTTTGCTCTGAGAGTGTTGTTGAAGAAGTATAGAGAAGGTCAGAAGCAGTTTCACTGTGTCTTTGTGGACTTAGAGAAAGCATATGACAGGGTGCCTAGTGAGGAGTTCTAGTACTGTATGAGGAAGTTGGGAGTGGCAGTGAAGTATGTAAGAGTGTTACAGGATATGTACAATGGTAGTGTGACAGTGGTGGGGTCTGTGGTAGGAGTGATGGATGCGTTTAAGGTGGAGGTGGCATTACATCAAGGATCAGCTCTGAGCCCTTTCTTATTTGCAATGTTGCAATGGTGATAGACAGGTTGACAGATGAGATCAGACAGGAGCCCCCATGGATTATGATGTTTGCAGATGACATTTTGATCTGTAGTGAGAGTAGGAACAGGTTGAGGAGACCCTGGAAAGGTGGAGATATGCTCTAGAGAGGACAGGAATGAGGTCAGCAGGACTAAGACAGAATATGTGTGTATGAATGAGAGGGAGGATAGAGGAATTGTGAGGATGCAGGAAGTAGAGCTGGCAAAGGTGGATGAGTTTAAATACTTGGGGTCAATAGTTTAGAGTAATGGTGAGTGTGGAAGACAGGTGAAGAAGAGAGTACAGGCAGGGTGGAGAAGCATGTCAGGAGTGATTTGTGAGAGATGGGTACCAGTAATAGTGAAAGGGAAGGTCTACAAGAGGGTAGTGAGACCAGGTAAGTTATATGGGTTGGAGACGGTGGCATTGACAAAAAGGCAGGAGTCAGAACTGGAGGTGGCAGAGTTTAAGATGTTACGATTTGCACTGGGGGTGACAAGGATGGACAGGACTAGGAATCAGTATATTAGAAGGTCAGCTCAGGTTGGATGGTTTGGAGACTAAGCTAGAGAGGTGAGATTGTGTTGGTTTGGACATGTGCTGAGGAGGTTTGCTGGGTATATTGGGAAAAGAATGGTAAGGATTGGAGCTGCCAGGTAAGAGGAAAAGAGGAAGGTCTAAGATAAGGTTTATGGATGTGGTGAGAGAGGACATGCCGGTGGTTGGTGTGACACAGCAAGATGCAGAGGACAGGAAGAAATGAAAACAGATGATCCACTGTGGCAACCCCTAACTGGAACAGTCAAAAGAAGACAACCCTCAGCAACCTCACCAAGACAACACAGGCAGCATCCACCATGAAACATGCATCCAAGAGTCTTAATGACTCAGTTCAAAAGCCCAAACCTCCACACATGCCAATACTCTACTCATGGGAGACTCCATAGTCAAACACCCCAATGCACCACTCACCAGACTGTGCAAAGAAGGGGGTCACAATTAGTTATCCATTAAGCCCTCAGGTTTCTCCACATATGCACTCAAGCATTACACTCCAAGTACAAACATATGACAGTCATAGTAGAAGAGGGTATAAATTACTTGAGATGTACTTCCCTGGACTATATGGAAATATGATGGAGTGTTCAAAAAACATCTGAGGCTGGTACGAACCTAGCCTTAAGCAGCATTCCTTCATCATCAGGAATGTCATCACAATAGGAAAAAAATAGTTTTCTACAATTGGCTCACCTTCTGATGTCAAATGGGGTAGAACATGCATCACTGTGTGAGGAAATGGCCGACAGTCCCAACTGCTTTGCAAGGGATGGCCCTGCACCCCTCCCCATTTGCTTAATATTTGTTCATACCCATAGTGCTTCTTTTTAAGCAATGTTAGACCTCTAAAGCTTCTACATTAAAAAAAAAAACAGAACCCAGATAATAATAAGACATCACTGCTAAACACTAGGAACCTTAGCAAAAAATGCACTCCCAACAAGCACTCCTTGCCCAGGAAAATCTCAAAATATTTATCATTAGAGAGAGACCTGATTAAAGGACAGCTAACTCACTCTGTCAATGCAGGGTTTCAATGGCTATCACACATTAAACAAAGGCACTAATGGAAGTGGATTCTCTATAACAAAAATACACCTCCAGACTCATTAGTTAAGATAATGACCAAAATTTATTCATATCCAATTTACTATTAGCAAAACCACAGATCAATTTCCATTTTAGATACATCAATGCAGCACAAAGAGGTAGGCAGATCCACACCAGTGTGCCAACCTTCAGATGAGATGTTAAGCTGAGGTTACATTTACCTGATCTGGTGGTAACGCCACTGGATTTAAGAAATAACACTTAATGGAACAGTCTATTGCACACACACACATACCACATTACCTGCACATCTGGCACACTCATCATATTTACAAACTATTTTTTACTTTTTACATTTTCTTTTAAGTTCCCACCTACCTACCTCCTAGAGAGATCCTGTGAACACACACTGCCAGCCACAGTGTTTACTAGCTAATAACCAAAACTTAATACTTTTTCCATTTTTACATCCTATTCTTTATTATACTCTTTTCTTTAAGAAAGGCAACCCTACTACCCTTTCCTACCAATTTACCTTATCACTACCCAGTTGATTTACGCACTGAAAGAACTCCACATAGTGCATCTAAGTTGCTGTTGGTCATGTGAGGGGGCACACCAAATGGAAAAAATGAACCGAGTGGTCATATTTAGAGTTACCACCTGTCCCTCTTTGCGCAGGACAGTCACTATTTGGGCAGTTAAGTCTTGCAGAAATATAAATAAGTGCTACAGGTTAAACCTGCCTTGCAGCAATGCTGCCCTTTAATATATACCATCAAATTTCTGTTAATTATTAATCAATGAGTACAGCATTATCACATGCTGAACAAGGGACAACAGACTCGAATTAAACAATGCACTTTCTGCACCATGAATCCAGACTCCCATCAATAAAACATGGTGGTATATTGTTTGATTGCCATCTCTGGTGAACAATTGTGGAAGGCACTCATTCTTACCTTAGAAATGTAGTAACTCACAGTAAGAATGACTGATGGAGTACGCAGAGTTGGGGAGGTAAATTCTTCACCCTTCAAAAACTGACTGCCAAAAATGTATTCTGATACGATTTACGCAAAATAATTTAGAATTACATTTCTTCATTTCAAAAAAATCATGTAAATTGAGCTTTATTTCAAGGAAGTTTAAGTAAGTCTTAGGAAGCTGCAGACCAGGTATGGATTCCATATTTTGAAAGTAGCATTCATTTATTGTTCATGTTGATAAACTAAGGCAACCTTAAACAATAAAGCAAAAAAGGAATGTAGCTAAAGTAGTTAGGAAGTCCTTCTACATTGCCCACCTTATCATGAAGGGATTCTCATCTAGATCAAGGGAGGTCATAGTCTCCCTTTACTCATCACTCATCAGACCAATGATTGAGTACAATGCCCCATTCGGAATGTATCTGACCCGACACTTGCAGCAGCTGGAGAGGCCACAAAAGTTCCTCACCAAAAGGATAAAGGGTCTCAAAAATCTGTCCTATGCTGCCCGACTGAAAGAACTCCAGCTCTATTCAGTAAACACACCTTTGCTCAGAGGTGACCTTTGCCTAACATACAAGGCCATGTCAAACCCAGATTTGATGAATATGCTTCACCTCAAAAATCTAGATCCATCAGAGCCACAAGGCGGAGACTTAAACCTCGACACAGCTATTAATAGGACGTGCTGGAGGGATAGATTCATCACCCAAAGACTCCCTATGCTGTGGAACAAAATCCCGGTACATGTGAGGCAGAGCACCTCGCTGGCCTTGTTCAAGAGAAATCTTGACCAATGGATGGGAGATCGCAGATATACCCCAGGAATTACCTCAGTGTCACTGCTCGACAGAGGCACAGCAAAATAATGGGTATAGTTCCCCATACTAAAGGGGTGGCGTAAGCCACAAAACGATGGGCTAGGCTTATAAATGCCCTCGGGCAGATAGCCTAGTATGAACCTATGAACCTATGAACCTATGAATGCATAAATCTTTTGACAGCATGTGTTACACTTTTTTTTAACTTTTCAAGACTGACAATCTGTAGTTGCTGGAGTCCTATATCACATACTGGACTTGTTATTCTGGTAATGAATGTGGAATTACTAAGATTAACACGTCAAAGGAAATAGAGGGCATTTATATTATTTGCTACCCTTTTTGTGAAATGTGCAAACATGGATCACAGACTTTGAACCAATAGCCATTCTGAAAACATATGAAACAAGGTGGCAGCTGTGATGTCCCCTCTCTGTTCCAGTAATCAAGGAGCCTTAATAATCATCACTGACACTGGAGAGGGACGTTCACTTGGAACAAAAATAGATGCACACAGTATTTCCAGATGCAGATCTCCGCATCAAGCACAATTTCCCATAAGAGCACACAGGGAACATACTCAGTTTGTGATCTGACTTTTTCTCTCTTTCTCTCTCTCTCTCTCCAGGTCCCCAATAAGACTCCCCACTGGCACAGCTGCAGAGCTGAGTCCTCAGCCAAGTGTCCAAGCCAAGTCCTCTACCACTTTCTCTGTGAAACCAGTGCTCTGTGCCCCTGCTCCAAGCAGCTGACACACACACACACACACACACACACACACACACACACACACACACACACACACACACACACACACACACACACACACCTGAGAAAGGCTGGCACAGATTTACTAGCTATGCCCCCTTCTGCCCAGACTATAAGGTAGTTACACTGCCACCAGACACTCCACAGCCAGCTACTTTAAGGCTCTTACAACGGTAGCCAATTAAACTGAGTGAAATTAATATTAATACAAATTATAGTGTTTCAATGATTTGCTATCATTTTGCTGAAAGACAGAATATATTTTAATCATTTCATTGACTCAAATGGCTGAAAATGTGAGCCCCCTTTTTACCATATGCCAAATATGGTAAAAATGATTTTCGACATTTGAACCAGTTCGACGTTTGCTTTAAAATCACCATTAAAGTCAACAGTGATTTTGCAAGAAGTGCTTTTGGTTTTAAGCATTGGAAGGTTGTGGTTCACTGTTTTTACTCATCGTCCTTGTGATTCCACAATTTTGAAATCTGCGTAAGTGTTGTTCAACAAAATGATAGTAAACCATTTGACCAATGCAGTAAGGCTTTCACGAGTGGCCAAAGTGTCACCAAATAGATACGAGTACACTCAAAGGTTAAAATAGTCTCTAAACGACCAGCCACAATGAAAAGTTTAAATATATTTAATAATAAATAATAAAAGAACAAGAAAATATGGAATATCTATTTACAATAAACAGCAGAGTTTCAGTCACAGGAAATATTAAAACAACACAGATGAATAGATTCACACAGATACAGAAAAACAGTACTTAACTAATCTCACTATATTTTCCTGACTGATCTAAAGAATTACTATTCCCTGATCACTTACAAGAGCAAGCCAAAATGAAGTGGGTTCTTCCTTCTTTGTCAGGTTTCGAAAACAGACTGCCCTGAGACTTCAGTCTCATCTAGTATTAAAACATCATTTTTGTCCTGGATTACAGAATGACATCACACACATCTGGTCATTTGACTTCTGGTTCCCATACTACCCTTATTACTAGAAAATGAATCAGAATCTCACACATATGTGTTACCATACACACACAGATAGAGCTTTGCTAAAATGTGTTATAGCATCTGGAAGCCATAAAACCATTTCAACACTTCCACCCTTCCAGGATAGCAATTAGTTCACTGCTACAGGCAATACAAGAAGGATTCCTAGTCTGTGTTTTCACAGACATTTCCTCTCTGGCTGCAGTCAGAACTGTGAGATACAATATTTATGGTCTACCCAGGTAATTTAATTTCAAACTTAGCTGGACTGAGATTAACCTCTTCTCTTCCAGTATCCTCTGCTACAATGTATTAATTTCAATAGTTATAATACAGTCTGACATACAAGTATATTTATTTTTCTGTACAGCAAAACACACTGTTGGTACATGTCTAACACAAGCGGCTTTATAAATACATTTTTCAACACAAACATCTGTAGAAATCAGTTTCATATACAAATGACATATAACTCTTTACAAAACTCCAGCTAGCTATGCTGGCATATGTTACACATCCGGTGCCCTACTTCTCCTGGCATAGCTGGCAATACCGCACATCGTCACAGCAGTCAATTTAGAAAATATGCAGCACTCTATGGGTGGAACCATTTTGGATTTGACCCAGAAACAGAACTAATACTATTGCTTAATGACTTTAAGCTAAACAAAGAGCATGCCTGTAAAGGAAACACAGCTTTGCCCAGGTTTATGAATATGATTCTTGGCATCTGCATTTAAATGTAAGCTTGCTTCTTTAGATCACAGATGAGTCATAAAAGCACAAGGAAAGGGAATGGTCATTAGAATGAAGCTCTAGAGAAGCCCTAACCTTCTTTTGCCCATCTCACATTGCTTCTGAATGACACATACAACAGTTTTGACTGTACTGCAACCTTAGCAGCAGAATGACCGAGGTTTGCACTCTTATGAATCTAACACAGAGATGCTTCCACTGTTCTGTCATTAAAGTGCTTTGAAGCCAAAATTGTGCTGATATACTTGATGCCCTCAGCTAGCAAATCTTTCTGGATTTTATTCTTGTTGGAACCAGTTTACCAGTGGGATAACATTGTCCCTGATCTGAATTGTATCCTTTTTTCACAGAACATAAGGTCCCATTTCTAACAACAAATGGGAAGGCAATAGACAATTCATACATTATTCAGTTTTGTTGCTACCCATGTATTTTCTGAGATGAGAATGAATAAAAGTAATGAGAAATGAGAGGAAAATTAATAGAAATTGATGGTGCTAACACTTGTTTTTGGACAGAATACAAGTCTCCGTCCAAAAGCAAGTAATAACTGTTTGAGTTAAATAAAACTCTTACGTTTTATAAAGTCTACAATATATTTGGTGTCCATATAATTTTGTGCCACTGTACAGTTAATTGCTAGTTTTAATTTGTAATTCAGTACCTGGCTTTGCCTTCCACATGGGTGTTTCTTGGAATCTCAGCCATTTATCTGTACATTATAGGATGAAATTTTGCATTCCATTTTTAAATCTTCATTTGTAATTTGAAGTTTGTCATGTATTTTCTTTTCCATTACCTTGGAAAATCATTGCACCTAATATGCTAGGTAATTGTTATTGGTATTTAGTTTCATAAAAGTTTGTTCATTTATGTTATTCAGTTTAGATGTTTTACCATTGTACCTATTATTTTGAGGATATGCGTTTCACTTACTATTTGATAAGAAAACTATGTTTAATTATATTCCTTAGTAAGTCTTTCTAAATGTGAACAATTACAGTTAAACATTAAATTAATTTGATTTGATCTTCTGAGACTGAAAATATCTACATTTTGATAATGCATGAAGGCTATGATGTATTACTGCTTTTCCTTGGACTCCAGTCTTCTAATGTTTAGAGATGACAAAGACGGAGACGTGTTTTAGTGGAAGAGTCATTATGTCTGCTAACCTTGAACAAACCAACTAATGGAGATAAAAGGGAAGCTAAAGAAAGATACCTTAGCAAATGAATGTGGAGGGTGCCAGGCTTAAATGTGAGTCATTTGTGATCACCATTTGAATATGCCATCAGAAATTTGAGATATGTTACTTTTTTCTTTGAATATCAAGATTACATTATCCTAGACAAGTCTTTCAAACACAGCAATCTCAGATATAATCTGCAAGTAACCAAGAGTGTGTGAGTGCACTCCTCAACACCTTGGTGTATAAATGCTTTAACAGTGATTCAAGGAGTGCTGTTAGCCAATGTTTCACTGTTACTTCTAAGGTGTCACTCACTAGTGTATTGAACTTTCGTCATGGGGATAAATACAAATTACATATGAAAACATGACAGAGCCCTTTACAGAGAATAACAGGACGCTAGAAACTTTAATGGAAAAGAACTACTAATCAACACACATTAGTGACTAACAGTCATTGGTTCCCCTTAATAATTCTTTAGGCCACAGCTTTGATTGGCTGATGTTAATGCTTGCCAAGTGCAACAGGACAGGCAGGGTAATTCCTCTCCAGTGGTTAGGCGAAAAAAAGCATACAAGTGCAAAAGTCCAATTTGCGACAGATTTCAGCACATTTTCATATGTGGCATTTGTTATACGTAGTCCTGAACCATATAGACAGGGCACTTTTAAGTATAGACTATAAGGTTCCCAACTTTGGAACAGGAAAACATGGTTGCCACTTTTTCAAAGCCACAAAGTGAGATTTTTATGATAATGTAAGATTTTGTTGCATAAGCCATTCCCACAACCAATGTAAAGGACTGAACTTCCTTTTTTTGCAAAAACATAGGCTAACTCTTGTAGAATTTGAGTTGGTTCTGTTTATTTTTTTCATATACTATTAAAGTGCTTCAGACACAAAGTCATTCCCCGGGATTCATGTAGTTTGCGCCAAGCGCAGGCATAGCATAGGCGGTATAACGCCAAATATGGCCACCGAGCGATTCAGGTACAATCCAATTCCACGTGTACTACCAGCTTACACCAGATCTGCTCAGCCCTCGGCTTAGGTATGCTAATCACCCCATGTGCAGTGCCGCACCATGCAAATGAAGGTACATAGCGATTCATGAAGTGGTGCAGGCATAGCGTAAGCCCACAGAAATGTAAACCAAAAAACACAGTTTACATTTTTCCAAAGAGAACATTGGAGCTATGAAAGCGGACCAGACTCATGTATTACAAAGTTAACATATGCCAATGGCTAAATATACAGCCAATGGCATAAGAAAAGATGCACAACACCTAAAAAACAACATTTAATGTCATGTCCACAGTAACGCAAAGTACAACCGCAGGGCATGTGTATGCAAACGGGAACACAAAGAAAATATATACAAATGTCATAAAACCGCAATGTAATACAAATCATGATTTCACCATAATACTCAATGGTATGCATGGTACACCACAACCAAGCTGAAAAGGGTTGCTAAGGGTCTGTGACAGTGTTTGGCACGGTAACTAGGAATTAGTAGTCAATGCCATGCAAATGAGGCAAGTAATAGTGAATAGCAAACATCCTGCAGGACTAAGGATGTACCATACAGCGCAGCGCTACAACACCAAGGAGTGGTTTAGAGGTATACATGACATCAGCAGTGGGGTGTGCCACTGTAGCTGTAAGCACATTGAAGCAATGCAAATCCGGCCTGGCCATTGCTAAGCAAAGCCGCAGGACAGGGGTGGGAAGGTAGGTATAGCATCGTTTAGCTGAGAGCACATATGGTGCCTGAAAGTGCATGTGTACGAGGATGAAAACATGCCCGAAACCCAGTAAGTGGATGCACGCATCACACACCATAGCTCAAACAGGAAGGTCAGGGGAAAAAAAATAAGGAAATGCCGCAGAAGGGTAATTGGAGTACAACTGAGCAATTAACACCTATTAACTCACAGCGGGCAATCGACGGCAGCTGACAAGTCTGCTCGCAGAAATCTGCAAAACAGGATAGGGGAGGTGTCGGATTGCAAAGAAAAGAGAACTGCCATAGCAGAGCAAAGCAAACCTGCAGTAGACCGGCCATAGAACGCATTACGCAAGATAAGCCAGGTTTAGGAAAGTACAAATGAAAGCAGGATGCTGGATGCATGTCAGAAAATGGGAGGTGAAATGCTAAGAAATGTAAAGGGAAGGGCAAGAGGTAATCCTCGGCAGCCAAATGTAATTCAACACCAAAGGCACCACAATAGTAGTACCTGTCGTAAAACACATAAGATACCCTGTAGCTACAATCATACATATACACCCTATGACATCATCAGTGTTCACAGCACAATAGTATAAAGTGTGAAAGCACCTCACACACACCTGTGTATTCCCAAACACTGCACCATCAGTGTAAACAGACAGGGAACTTTTACAATGTACATGTTGGGAGCTGCCATAGCTGTGATTCATCATCATGTGTTAGAGACTGAAGGTGTTGTGGAGGATGATGCTGACAACCACTGCAGGCCCCGGAGGAGGAGAAGAATGTTCAGACCAAGGGTAACCTACCAGGGGCTACATGATCTTGAGATAGTAGAGTGTTACAGGGTGGACAGGGACATCTTACAGCAAATAGTTGAGCTGTGCCGGCCACGCCTGAGATCCAGAAACAACAGAGGGGAACCCATCCCACTGGACATGAAGGTATGTGTAAGCTTGCGAATACTAGCCACAGGTACCTTTCAAAGGCCAACTGGAGATATAATGGGGATCTCACAGGCATCAGCATCCAAGGTACTACACCAGTTCCTGGATGCCATGTTACCACATGCCAATGAGTATATATACTTCCCCCAAACTCAGCAGGAGTTGGCCAGCAATATGTGTCTCTTCCACCATGTGGTACAGTACCCAGAGGTACTGGGTGCGACAGACTGCACGCACATACATATCAAGTCACCACCCAGTGAGCATGGTAGGCACTACATAAACCACAAGGGATACCACTCCATCAACTGCCAGGTCGTGTGCAATGCCCAGGGCATTATCATGGATGTGTGTGCTGGCAGCCCTGGAAGCTACCTTGACTCGCACATCTGGCATGCCTCACAGCTGTATCAGGTATTTGTCAGGGGGGACATCCCACATGGCCACCTTGTGGGGGATGCTGGCTATGCACTGGAGCCATGGATGATGACTCCCATCAGAAATGCACACACACCCATGCAAGAACGCCATAATAAGGCACACACACAAACCAGAATCTTCATAGAGCGTGTGTTCGGGATGCTGAAATCACGGTTCCGTTGCCTGGACATATCTGGTGGAGCCTTGTAGTACTCTCCAGACACGTGTGCCCACATCTTCATAGTATGTGCCATGCTACATAATATGATCCTGCGGAAACAGTGCAGCAGGGACATAATGGTGAAAGCCCTCCGCAATTGCCAAGGCCATCACAGGCACAGAGGGATTCAGACCACGAACACCCTGTGCCAGCCCCAGTAGGCAGATGGAGGTGTGCCCAATATGCCTACGTCTTGGCAAAGAGGGAATGTATAAGCGCATACTCTGACAGTGTAGGCCTCTACGGACTGACACACCGCTCCACCTGCACACACAGTAAAATGGATGGCATACACACACACACACACACGACCACCTGTAAATTGTAATGTATAGGTGGCCTACTGTTTGAATCCTACATAGGCAACCCTCAGCCATTGCACACACAACAGCTACTGGAACAAGGAATGTTAACACCTGAACAGTACACGCACCTATCAGCATATGTTGGTACTGTATGTATAGGTTCCTAGGTACATCGTTAGGTACATGCCCGATTGTCAGAGGCCATTCATAAATCGAGGCAAACAGTGTCTGCTGTCGCCACCACATCGAGTAACCAACTGTCCCTCAGTGGAGCAGAGCCAATTGCGGGATCCATGTGTGTAATCACTGTTCCCCATACACTCTGCATTGATTCCCTGGTGTGTTAATGAGGGGCTCCATACAATGTAATCATGGATGTAGTGGCAAAGCATGGGGTGTACCCATGACAGGTATCTGTCACCCCAGCATGCTCCACCTATGGTTGTGTGAAGGTGTAGCACATTATAGTGTGTGGTTCACTGTGACATACATTCCCAATGCTGGAGCACAGCCATTAAACATCACTTGGACATAACATTAATAGGTCTCATCCATATGTAAACTAACTGAGTTACCCATTTGTTTGCAGTATGGAGTAACAGCCGTAGTACAGTCCACATACAAAACGCCATAACACGTGTACAAATCCCAGATGCCCAAGTGGTAAATGCACTGACTGTCGTGCATGTTCCCGGTACCACGTCCTGCAAGGGACGTTACATAATCCCGAAGGCATGAATAATGGATGTTGCATGCAGGTCATCAGATCAGGTTTAGCACATGTTAGAGGGAATATGCGTTGCCCAGTGCTGGTAAGCATAGTTTAAACATGACTATATGGATATGCGTGAAACAGGGCTAAGCTTCTCTGAATATCTCGCAGATCACGGTCAATGATGTCCAGAACAGGTGAAACTAGCATTATTCACCCCTGTACTAATAGTGCCTGCTCTGAAGGGTAAAACGACCACTGCCAGGAATAGAACACGCAATCATGTACACAATCACCTAACACTAAGCTACCCAAGATGTACCAATGGCAGGTGTGTAATGTGACAGGTTTAAACACAAATGTGCGGAGTCCAGGAAACAGTATACACCAACATGTACACAATGAAAGGTGTATTCTCCCTCTCACTCTCATATATATATATATATATATATATATATATATATATATATATATATATAGATATATATATACATACACACATATATATATATATATATATATATATATATATATATATATATATATATATACATATACACATATATATAATAGAGATAGAAAGGGTGATAGAGAGATATATGTTGATATATACGGATTCACCTATATCTGCAAATATATAGATGGGTCAACGACATGTACACAACCATGGAGGTAGAAATAAATAGGATACTGCCAACTATGGAATGTGTCACATACCGACACGCGTAATCACGAGGCTTAAAGACCGAAAGAACACAGTACCGGAACACTGGAACCGCGTGTAATATTATCACAATATTAAGGGACATTTAGTTATCTCTGCCGGTGTTGCGGTCCACATAGGTACTGTGTTCAACTGTGTTTGTGATTGCTGTAGTCTGTTTATGTGTGTGTTGAGGGTGCCGTGTGTGTTTCCGTGGGACTGTAATGTGTGTGTGTGTGTGTGTTTGCATCGCGTGTCTGTTAGTGCTAACTCGGAAGTAGATCATTACGGTAGGTGTGGTTATAGCTTGCCGTAGGCATATGGTTACCACCTGTCCCACTTTAAGAGGGACAGCCCCTCCCTGGGCAGTTGTGTCCTGACAAAAAATATTAAAAAGGGCAAATGTCCGAGATTGTAAGACATAATTATGTCCCATATATTATGTAATAGTTGCATTAAATAGTTATGCCTGTATCTACAAAACGTAAATGTTACATGAAACATAAGTAGCTAAAGTGCTACAAGAATAAGTATGTATTCAGGATAAAAGTATGTTCTATCCTGTGTACTGACCGTGGGTATGTGTTGGTCTGTAAACACCGATGTGTGTCCTGCAAATGTCCCACTACGGCCATTTGAAAAGGTGGTAACCCATGCCAAAGAGGTTCAGTCACCAACACAACTGCAATGAGTGCAAATATCTGTGACATAAATATACGAGACAGCTGTCATTTAGTAGCATTCCTTTACATATCGCTGTATTTCCAGAGGTATGGAAGTATCAACCTCACCAGCATACTATATAGAAACCAATTAACAATGGCTCAATGTATAAGCCCGTAACAACCATAGTTCAGTCTATTAACTGATAGGTCTTCAATTAGGGAAGGAGCCCACACACATATATGGAATATGTAGAAATGCAGTTCCCACAAACCTGTATATGCTATGTACACCCATCTACATCTCCCCCACACCCGAAACAATTGCAATACAGACTGTAATGACATCACAAACATCCACTCACTCAATTACATCTGCAGAAGCGTTAACATACCTTGTGAGAGACACATTTGTAAAGGCGCCATGTGAAATCGTAGCTGTTGTATAATGGAACAGACGGCGATGTTACAGGTTTTGTTTGCAATAGTCCCTTATCAGACGGTTGAGATGAGAGGTACACTCACATGTAGAACCACATACTCTAGCCGTCACACACAATCCATGGGGGACATTAATTCAAAATATCTGTGTCTCTACAAATAGCAGTTGCAATACAGACTGTAATGACATCACAAACATCCACTCACTCAATTACATCTGCAGAAGCGTTAACATACCTTGTGAGAGACAAATTTGTAAAGGCGCCATGTGAAATCGTAGCTGTTGTATGATGGAACAGACGGCGATGTTACAGGTTTTGTTTGCAATAGTCCCTTATCAGACGGCTGAGATGAGAGGTACACTCACATGTAGAACCACATACTCTAGCCATTACACACAATCCACGGGGGACATGAATTCAAAATATCCGTGTCTCTACAAATAGCAGTTGCAATTCCTCACAACAAAACACATATAGGCTGTCTCCCAGAAGGTAGGGCAAAAGGGCAACGCCCAAGTGGAGAATTAAATTATACCCCACTGTTGCCGCGTAATTGGCAAATGGAGTAGCTGCACAGCTGATGTGCATGTAATAATTTACTCAGGAACACCAATTGGCGGCAGGAAACCACATGTTACAGGTATCGACGTATATAAGGATGACTTGCCATACAGTCAAACCGTATGCTCATACCATAGAACCGTTTAAACAGTAAAGGTGTAAGAGAGACATTTACGAAGATTTGGAACGCTAACAAGGTATGTAGAACACTCAGTATGTTAGTGTATGTAGAGCCTGTTTTGTATTAATTAAAAGTGTACGCAATGCATAAAGTGGGAAAAGGTATTATGTAGTGATGTCTTGTTGAGCATAGTAATGCTTGTAGAAATTGTGTGTCCTGCTGTGGGCCACAAGGTAAACATCACATACACCACAAGGGATGTTACAGGAGGGCTTTAAACAGAACAATTCCACACCACCTGCCATCAGTGGTAGGGTATGTCCAACAAGTACGTGCCATAGCAGGGGATAGTATATGTTGATATACTGTCACAGTAAGCATGTGTATGGGCATATAACGACAATAACATGCCTAAGGTGGTCCTGCTGTGCAAGTATGCTTTGCATTATGGGATAATGTGTAAAATATGTGTAATGTACAGTATTGTAGGTAGATATGTCAAATATTCTACACAGCATAACTGTTATATCATGCAAACAAAAGGTATCGTCTACTGGCATGTACAATACACAATAACAGGATACATATGGCTTGTAGTCACGGGGCACTGTAACAGCATGATAGCTAATCGAAATGGAAGAGCTACTCAATTAACCATGCACAAAGGACATGTAATAGCTTCACAGGCTCATAGTGAGGTACTATGCTGTCTGGCAAGTCTATGTGTAAGCCCAACTACAGTGTTTACACCGGCGGCACCTCTCTAGGGTAGTGTCCTGTCTGTGAACAGCAGAGCCATGTGTTACCTGCACCTCTGTACAGTACAGCCACTGCAGTGATCCCTGGTGTATCAGTGTGACCGCCTACAGAGTCACCTATGACCAGTATGTTATAACACCCTATTGGCTGTAGTTGATGGGCACACATGAGTCTGTGGGCTATAAGTAATTGTTGTTGTGTTTGGTGATGGGGGCTGCCTCTGGTGCCTACACAGAGTATGGAGAAGTTCTGCAAATGTCGTACTCATACTATGTGTGGCCTGTGGTGGTGGAGATCTAGTGAGACTATGTGATGAGTGGGGTGTGTTGCAAATGTTAAACGTCCCCACATGAATGTCAGGTTCAGTCTGGGTTGGCGAGAGCATTACCCCCAGCATGGCTACATATGTGCATCTCCCACAGGCTGTAGTGTCGTATGTTGGGAGGTGAGCATTGACTGTGCACATAAGACAATTGCTCTATTGCCACATGTTTGTCATATTCATCATATAGATAGGCAATAGCACTGGTAAGTGACACTTGGACATGCCTGTATATTCAACCATGTCTCACAAGATATGTGAGTTATGTGTGTACAACAGCTGTTGTACTGTAAGCAAGCTGGAAATGTAAGGGCAGACAGCGTACTTGTAAGAAATGAGTTGGAATGGGTGCTACAGTAATTAGTAGCTCATAAAGTGCTTACATGTTCTGAACATGTGCTGAGCATGAATATGCAATACAGATAGGGTGTTGGATAATATCAACCCACTGCAACCCACAAGTGGAGACGACAGTCATAATTGGAGGCACTGCACTATTACCCTGCTGAGTATGGTCTGCAAGTCTATGAACCTTTATCAACGTAGATGTTAGCAGTACAGAAGTAGATGACAGTACGGATGATTTCACACTGCATAGCATACCTGTGACAGGTCATAGGACATCATCACCCATACTGTGTTCCAGCTACACTGAGTATATTAGATGTACCTTCGTATGTCACAGGAGTGTTCTACCAGTGGCCTGTTGACAGAAGCAACACTACAAAAGGTGTCTGAGTGACATGTGCATATCACACCAGTGGCAGCTACAGTAAAACAGGGTTAATGTTTTGTACTCCCCCCTCATTGTAGCCCATACCACACAGACAAATGGGAGGCATCTGTGTATGTAAGGATGTGAATGGCCATGACCTACGAGCAATAGCTGTCTCAGTGTTGTGGACAACATACAGAATGGGCTTTGTGGGTGAGGTGTGTGACATATGTGCACAATCTGACAGCTGATACTAGCATTGTCACCGCTAGGTGAATAACCCTGTACCCATTAACTACCACCTAGGCAGCGGTCAACATTATGGACACTGTGTAAGGGATGGTGCTGTGCAGTTCACCTCCCTGAGTTGGTGACGTCTCCAGGCCTATTAGGTAGTCATATGAGGCACCCATATCATGACAGGGTGCCATCCATGAGCATGGAGATCATTGGACAGGCATACTCAGCACTTGGGTGACCAATATCAGATCACATATCACCTTTAAGAGGTGTTGGCCATGCGTGGATGGGTGATACCAGCCTTCACAATCCTCACCTCCACTATGCAGCATGCTGGCTACCTTGCATAAAGACATGTGCTACACTGTGATGTTGGACATGCTACACGTACATATCCTGATCTGAAAGACATACGTCATGGACAGCCACTGTCCTACTACAAGGATTGCCACATGCTGGACATATCCCTGTGCCATACATGTTACATACTCCTGTCATACCATGCAACCCTGCCCATCAAAGCTGCACATGTCATCTCTGTCATATATGGTGCAATGACAGCATGGTAGATGTATTATTAACTGTCTGGATCAGTAATGTGGCACTGAAGCACCTCTCGGTGGCATAATGGCTGTCAGATACAGCTAGAAAACCTTGCCCATACATGCTATAGTTGATAACCATCCCTGCGAATGATGTCCGGCTAGCCATTGTCCCATGTCTATCACATGTGCAACACAGGAGATACGTGGCAGGATGTTGAACTGCTGTACAGTGCCGTGTAGATGTATATGGCAAAACACATGCATGTAAAGGTTTCCATGCGTATGTGTGCATTGTCACTGCTCATGTCCATTAAGGCAGTGTATGTGTTGATATGTGACATATACACAGCATCAAGGTCAACAGCATTACTGTGGACACATCCAGGCATGTGCTTATAGGTAAGAACACCAGTACAGGCAAACAGACATGCCCACATCAAGACAGCATTCACATGGAGTATGAACAATGTAATGAGGTGACACACATATATGTTGATGATATCCAATGCATAACGGGTGTTACATGTGTGTGACACAAACATGTCAGTCTTGTCAGTGTCATGACGATTTGCAAAGATAACTGTTCAGATGTACTAGATTTAATACAAATGTATGTGCAGCTGTATCTCTGTACATCTCTGTGATACTGTGACCTGTCCCCATCATTATGTCTTCCAGATAATGCCTCGTTCAAGCCTGCCAGCATATAGCCGCCTGGAGGATGATGCCCTTATCTCGTACCTCCATGAGAACTACGAGGTGTTGTTCAGCCATGTGCCACAGCATGCTGAGCAGTGTGACAACCTGTTGCAGGACCTTTGCATGAGGATTAATTATGTGGGTGGCCATAACTGCACCTATGAGCAGGTGCGCAGACACTGCACGGACCTGATACGACATGCGAAACAGCGTGCCAATGCAATTGCCAGGGAACAAGGTGGAACAGGTGCTGGGCCACCAGCCCAGCCCCTACTCACACCCACCAAGGAGCTACTGGCCAGCCTGGGGACACCCTCAGAACAGCATTCACAAATACTAGCTGCCATCGTGGAGGTGGGTGTCTCCCAACCAATGAGCCTGGAGTTGCCTGGTAAGTCACTACTGCACATATGACTATTGTATCCCATTTAGTTGCATGTGTCACTGTACAATATGTAATGTAACATCATATGCAAGGTATGTTTACACACATGCCGCATACTACAGTATGCTACCCTGTGTAAGCACACACGTGCATACTATATGCTATTGTACAGGCGAATGTGTTAACATGCACAGTGCACCCTGTAGCTGTCATACAGTCATGGATAATGTTCAAACTGCTGTGTCACCCCTATACAGGTACCTCTGGCATACCGCACAGACATCAGTCCATTGCAGGTGAGACAGTTATCAGTATCAGGCATGTTAATGCATATATCTATTTGCTATGTGGCCAGTTAACACATGTACACATAATGTATGGTCCAGTCACGATATACAGGTTGCATCTGTCATCATTCACACTGGCTACTCATGTGCAATATATACAAACTAAATGAAACACCGACATGAAACCACAGTATCTGTCATCGCTAGATGTGTGGACAGCTGTGCATACAATGGTGGAGGTGTTCAATGTAGGCATATGTACTATACATTGGAACAACACATGTGTGGTACGCAAACAGTACCACACAGTGAGCTGGGATATGGGCAGCCCACAGGAGTCACCATTGTGTAATATGCCCCTGCAATGGGTGCACACATTGTGATGTGCCATCTGACATGTCCCAGACATGTAGTGTTCCGGCTGCAATATTGTCTCACTATCCCATAATACATACCCCACATACCAAACATACAACCTGTTGTCGGCATAGCCCTGTGGACAGTGACATATCTGACATCTATGGGTGTATGTCATATGGGACAACACAGACATGTGAGATAGACAGCCATCACAAACATTTGGCCAACACATGTTCACACATGGCCATGGAGGATGGCCAGAGACATGTAGCCACACAGTAGCTGTGATGTGTATACACCCTGTTGCACATTGTCCACACATGGTCCAACTATAGCCTTAGTTGACTGATTATATAGTTGATGTGGAACACTGGACATCCTAAAAGCCTGCGCACAGCTAGTGGAGGTGTCACCTAATTCGACCATATAAGATGTGCTGAACATCACGAATGTGTCATAGCATGACAGCAGTCACCTGTACAGCATCCACAGACATTGACACCACATCAGGCCACAGATACCATACACTTCCCTTGCTGCTGTAGGACATCACTGTCAGCCGTGCACCTTGTGTGTGTGGTACATTAATGTCATGTGGGACATGGTGTATTGACAAGTCTGCCATGTGTGGACATGGTTGCCAGGCAGCTAAGACTTTGTAGTAGTTGTGCAGGGGTGTCATCCGTAGGTCTTCCAGTGACCTGTCACATGACACAGCATGGTTTGGTGTGTATACACCTCAGCGACGTGGGTCACAATCCACAGTTATGTAATGTGTATGCACGCAGTTATGGCTATGCACTGTGTGCATATTACACAATGTATAGCAATGTAGACGACTCACACTACCCTTCAATGCTCATGCACATTTGCTAAAAGTGCATTCTATCTGTAGGGCATACAGACAACACTGCAATGTGATACCCATTACAACACTGTACATGTGTAAGGACACCATTGTGTCAGACATGTATGCATGTCAATGCACACGTCAGCAGATTACATGTCAAGGTCACTTCAGCCATGTGTACTGTTAACCTGTGCTGGTCCACACGGTGTATCACATGGATGCATGCTTACTACCATGATTGTGTGAACTGCATGGCTACTGATATGACACCTGCTTGCTGTTGTGTGCAGCCCAGGGAGGTATGCTAACTACCACTATTAATGTCTGAGCTGCATGCCGTCTGCTCTATCACATGCATGCTGCATGCCATCTGTCAAATCACATGCATGGTGTGTCTGTGTGTCTGTGTGTGTCTATTGTAATGTAGAGTCTTTCTTTGCATTCACAGGTGATGTAGGTGCATTACCCTCCTGCGGTCCATCTGATGTTAGTGTCCTCACAGATACTAGCAGTGATGAACATATGCATGAGGTACAGGCAGGGTTGTCAGGGGCTGAATCTGTGCCAATGGTTGCCATCCCAGCTATGTCCCCCTCTTCCCCGCACACAGTTCTCATACCAACACATACCCCATCACCAGTGGCCATAGAGGAAGGACAGTCAGCATGTGTTAGCTTGGAACAGGAACGTGTGGTGGCTACAGAAGGTGTGTCTCCACACCATGGTGTCAGTGTAATGACTGAAGATGTGCCACACAGCATGTGGCCAGTGCTGCTTGTAGGAGGACCTCTGGCAGACATGCACCTGCAAGACAGAGCGCAGCAGCTGGTGTCACCAGATGCATGTTTCAGACTGTAATGGCAGCACAGGCATTTGCTGAACGGCAGAACAGAGAAGGCAGAGGCTTCAGAGGGCTGCTATCCATACTCTAAATGACAACATCCAGGCATTGGCAAATGCTCAACAGCAGATTGCTGATGTTCTGGACAGACGATTGGGTGACATAGTTGGAATCCTTGACTGTGGCATGGCAATCCGTGAGCGTGAGCTGTCTGTGCTGGAACATCTGGTCGGAGTGAGGCGTAGGCCACATGGACGTAGGCCAGCTACATCACCTAGTGCAGGTCAATGTGAACGAGCCACCTCACATGCCCGCTCCCATAGTGCCAGTAGCAGTGCAGCTGGTGCTGCGCTGTCCACACCAGGCCACGTGGACATGGCCCTGGACATTCCCAGCGGGGACACGGTTCCAGTGGACATGTGTCATCGGACAGTAGCCAATCTGTACCTCCGCCTGGTAGTACCCGTGCAACCCCTGGCAGGCACAGGTCACGTGCCCATGGCCAGACACAGTGAGCTGTACATCCTGGTCTGTACAATCTGGAGCTGTCAATAATACCCCTGTATAGGTCTGACAAAAGGCAGAACTGTGTGCACACATACACGCACACAGCAGAAACATCTGTAGGGCACCGCAACACCCACATGCATAACGACCACACATGTTCAATCAGATCACTGGACCTAACCCACACACATGATGTCATCCACTGGTGCAGCCTATGCCCCTGGCAAACATTATCACCCTGTGCATATGATGATGCCTGTGCAGCATCCCTGTCACCCACACCATCGGTGCAGGGACATGCTTATATGGTCTGATGCACAGGGTGAACAGAATAGAGAGATAAGTGTATATTACATTAGTTGTGTACTGTTGACACGCACCAGACATACCATGTAGTACAGGTTTATAATGCATTGTTATATGTTCACAGTATGAGTCTTGGTAACAACGGTAACAACATGTTGGTAATTATGCCCTGCTTCCCTCCTTAAAGTCTAATTGCATGTGCCATTACGTTACAGTGTTTGCAGTTGGAGTGCACTGTTGTATGTTCACAGTATGTGTCTTGGTAACAACAGTAACAGCATGTTGGTAATGATGCCCTGCTTCCCTCCTTAAGGTCTACTTGCATGTGCCAATAAGTAGCAGTGTTTGCAGTTTCACATGTCTAAATGTGGAGTACTCACAGGCATGTATGGCAATACCAGCATGCTATACGTAGCCTCAACCTCACTGTTAGAAAGGCTACCATTCCAAAGATGTCCACACATCTACTGATCCAGAAGCATGTGACATGGTGTGGGGGGTTTACACAGCGGTCTGGCCGATGATAACGTTAGAGGCCACTTGATAGCATGAGGCCTCACTGTGTAGCAGTAATACCCTGTCAGATTACAGGATGAGAACACACACAGACATACACAGAAATACACAGTAACATGCCCACACTCACAGGGTCAACAACACTATAACGCACACTTGATAGTGTTGAGGTGAGGACCCCTGCCTATGTAGTAATCACCCTCACAGTACTGTGCACCCACACGACGTGACAAAGAGAATGAACATGTACAGGTAGCCAGTAAGGCTGAGACCTATGGCATCAACAGGGTAGTAGACTGCATCACCATGAGGGGTTAGGGATCCTGTCTGTTCTCTATGGTAACATACACCCTCACTCCATGCACCAGGCAGCCATACATACATACACATACACACACACACTGTGGAGTCCACAAATGTCATTCACATACAGATAGCTGACATGTGTGTGATACACACACCACCCCTGCCTACGTCATGCTTTCTACACTGCAGTATGTATAGATCTCTACAACAGTGTACAGGGGTGTGTAACAATTGGGATGTATTCCCCACCATACGTGGCATATATGGTCACACAAGCAAACACACATGGCAGTACTGTGAATCATACACCTGCTATATGATGATACGTCTGACAGACATGCAGCATTACTGGCCGCATTATGTGTACCAACGCTACCTTCGGGAATTGTGCTGCTATATGCACACGGGAGGATGTAAGTGTAACAGGTGTCAAGTGATTTACAGTCAGTAACACCCTGACTGCTGTGTAGGTTGTATGTCTTCACCTTCAAGTAACAGTAACATAGCGTACTGTTTGCACATGTAATGGTAGGATGGCTTGTGACACACCTGTGAGCCGTCTTCAGCAAACATCCATCTGCAAAGGTGGATCACCACTTTATGTACACACATCCATCCATACCTGATGTACATCCTACCGTACTGTCAGTATTTCACCATATACAGGTGTCAATGATGGGGCTGCATTACAACTGCATGTTGTAGTTAGGCACAGATGAATTACATACATCAGCTACTGCACATGCATGGTAGCTGCATGCACACCACTACATGTACATGTGTGTTGGTCCTACATTCCTGTGATGTAGTCATGTTTGTATGCATTGCAATTGGTGGACATGTGTGATGACATACATAACACATGGACTGTTGTATGATATGATGGTTGTCATGGGTAACTAGTACAGAGGGAATGTTACCTCGGTCAACATTGCTACCTTATGTACTGTTAGCATTCAACAGCCATGGACCTACCTTCCATGTGCATGCGTGTGAATGCTGTAGTCACTTGCCTGCAGGGAGGACAGCAAAAGCTATGCTATGTACATATGTGTTGTGTGTGTGTGGGCCATGTACATATCCACTGCAATTACGTGTATGTCATATCCAAACATGAGTGTTCTTTGGTGTACAGCGACAGTCATCTCTTACAGCTGTGTAAGACCCAGGGCCCCTATTATGTGTACAGCCGACCTGGTTATGAACAGTGGTATCATTGCATTGCATAACACATGATGGAATCCTGTCAGTACATGTGTAGTCTGCACAGTTGCTGTAGACCTATGTACAGTCCACTGGTCAGGAGTCACATGGTGTTGTAGTAATGTATGGATGTGTGTTGCTGGTCCAAGGACATGGTGATGTCTGAGGGCTACATAGTAGAATGTGGCATTTACCACTGTGATCTGCACCTGAGACATCTGTGATGGCTCGAGTGTGTACTGGTCAGTACATGTGAGTGGCCTTCATGTACATGGGGACAGTAACACCAAACTGTGCCCTTCCGTGTTTAGAATCCATGTGCATGCAAGATAGTCCTTCGCTACTACTGTGTGAGCATGCCCAGTCCGCCGTTGTGTAGATGGACACACAGTACATTCCAAACTGTGCCCTACCGTGTTTAGAATCCGTGTGCATGCAAGACAGCCCTTCGCTACTACTAAGTGTGTGAGCATGCCCAGTACGCCATTGTGTAGATGGACACACAGTACATTCCAAACGGACGTGTGATACTAAGTGTGTGAGCATGCCCAGTGACACCTTGTGTCGGTTATGTGCTCTGTGTATGGGCATGGCCATTGAAATCCTGTATAGCGATGGTGGTCATCCAGGCAATAGATGTCCATACCCCACGTCAGGATGGATTCCTACATTGAACACACTGGTTGACTATCTTGAAGGGTGTACTGTCTGTGGCGCATCTCATATCTATGTAGTGTTGTAACAGTGTTCCATAGATAGTCAGTTGTCCCACTCACACCACTGCCGTGTGTTTGTCTACGTCTACCTTAGGACAGTAATATGCTTTTAGACTGCTCACTCTCTATACATTCCCTATTGGTGTCTTTGCCTTTGTGGATGATGTCATCCACCTAGAAGTATGCCTCTGGGAGTGCTGTGTTCCAGTAATCTCGGTAGCGCGTTCTGTAACTGCGTAATGCTGTAGTGTGATAAGGTAGTTAGGTGTATGTTCGACTCCCAGCCCTGCCATGTGTGTGTGTGTGTGTGTTTCCAGCTGCCTGGGGACAGAGTAATGCTTTTAGATGGCTCACTCCCCATACATTCCCTATCGGCGTCTTTGCCTCTGTGGATTATGTCATCCCTAGAAGTATGCCTCTGGGAGTGCTGTGTTCCAGTAATCTCAGTAGCGCGTTCTGTAACTGCGTAATGCTGTAGTGTGATAAGGTAGTTAGGTGTATGTTCGACTCCCAGCCCTGCCAGGTGTGTGTGTGTGTGTGTGTGTGTGTGTGTGTGTGTGTGTGTGTGTGTGTGTGTGTGTGTGTGTGTGTGTGTGTGTTTCCAGCTGCCTGGGGACAGAGTAATGCTTTTAGACAGCTCACTCCCCATACATTCCCTATCGGCGTCTTTGCCTTTGCTGATGTCACCCACCTAGAAGTATGCCTGTGGAAGTGCGGTGATGCTGAAACTCGGTAGCGCTTTCTGTTACTGCATAATGCTGTAGTGTGGTAGACTAGACAGGTAGGTGCTCGATTCCAAGGCATGGCAGTTGTGTGTGTTTGGCAGTTATACCGTATGTGTTGATATCTGTGGGTGGCTAGCTGCGGGATGTGTTCAGTGTGTTTTGTTGCTGACCTATATAGTGTCCACAGCCCGCATATTCTGCCAAGACACTGGGTTGTCAACACATACATTCACCAATAGGTCTGGTGAGTAAATGTCAGCAGTCCTACTCTTGCCCTTGATACCGTCTGACCCATGTGACGCAACAAAACACACGTGCCTTGATAGTAACAACACTACATGATGCAGGTGGCACATGTAGTTTCCTTTTCATTCCTTTCTAATGCTTTGCTGTCATGTGGTCCGCTGTTGTGATATAAATGCAATATCTACATATGTGTGTACATGTATATGTATGTGTATATATATATATATATATATATATATATATATATATATATATGTGTGTCCATGTATATATGTATACAAATAATATATATAATATATGTAGATATAGAGATAGACATAGATGTGAACATATATGTCTGGGGACATCAGCACTAGTGAATGTTTGTGCTGGATGATCTGTACATGATAACCTGGGATCTAAGTATATCTGCCATGACATAGTGGTAATGCACATCGTCTGTAGTGTGCAGGGTCACAGGTTGTAGTCGTGTAGACACCGGTTATTTTGTTGCTGGGAAGACCATGGGACATTGAATATGGTGATAGTAAGGCACCTGTTGCCAGTTGTGTACGGATCTGAGTGACACTGAGCAGTGGTTATTAATTTGGAGGTTCGGTATGGGTCATATAACTATTCATTAGAAGACTATACTATGCAGATGAGGTTGACAATAGTGTATAATAAAACTCCACGGGTGAAAAAACTTGGTTTGAAGGATCCAATGTGTATCAAACTAAAGAAAATAATGAGCAGAAGAGCTTAGAAATATTCAACAACTTTTAATCCTTAAAAATAGTAAAAAATCAGTCAAGCGCTTTCACCTGGTTCCTACCAGGCTTTATCAAGATAAAAAACAGTCCAAAACTAAGTTGTTATATAACACTTGGAATTAACAACATAATCGATTCATTTGCAATTGCGATTGTTATAATTACAGATTTAAAGCACCAGTGTCCTCTGTAACACCAAATCTAGCAACAAGCTAGTGAATTCTTTACACAATTAATAAGTTAAATTATTTAATCTAAATAGTGTATCCCATTTATCACCAGAGTGTGATGCAGGTCCCTAGAGCGTGTGTGTGTGTGTAGTCAGCCGGGTGCAGGGCTCGAATATAATTGACAGCATGGGAGGGGGATCAGGCATACTGTACGTACATTGCAGAACTGTGCCTCAGGAGTGCTCCTGCCTTAGCATGCCTAAGCTAGGGGTGTGTCTATACCTGCCTGGTGACACTGGGAGGGATGACAGCAGTGGTGGGGTAGTCAGGGTGTACAAGCTGCACAAACAGGTGTTGATCAGCACAATCAGCAGATGACATGGCTAGCCCGCACCTGAACAGTACGGTAATGTGAGCAAGCAGCATACACACAGGTTTCTTCCGCACTCTACACCACCGGTGTACACCTGCGAGGACATTTCACGACACAGTCCAACCAAATGAGAAGGGCTGCAGCAGGCTGGGGCAGTGAGGATGTGTATACTGCCGAACAACCCTTACTGTGGTGACATAAGACCTTATAGACCCAGGGTGACTTACCAGGGGCTACATGGGCTGGGGATGGTGGAGCACTATGGGGTGGACAGAGACCTTCTACAGTGGCTTGTTGACCTGTGCTTGGCACACCTGACACATCAAAAAGGCCGAGGGAAACCCATCACAGTGGATACCACGGTATGTGTTGGCCCAGGTGTACTAGTCACAGGCACCTCACACAGCACAACTGGGGATATCATGGGTATCTCACAGGCATCTGCATCCAGAGTATTGCACCAGTTTATAGACTCCATGTCAACACATGCTAGTGAGCACGTACATGTCCTCAACACATGTGATTAGTAGACCAGCAATATGCATCAGTTCAACCACATGGATGACTACCCTGGGGTACTGGGTGCTTTAGCCTGCACACACATACACAGCGGAGCACCACCCAGTGAGCGGGGTAGGGCCTACAGTCACTGCAGGGACATACCCTCCAACAGCTAGGCCATATGCGATGGCCAGGGCATGAGATTGAATGTGTGTGCTGTCTGCCCTGGAAGCTATGATGATTCCAATATATGGCTTCTGACACAGCTGTACCACACCAATGCCAATATGGACATCCCCTACAGTCTCCTCGTGGGGGATGCTGGGTAAACACTGGTGTTGTGGCTGATGACACCCATCAGCAATGCACACACACCTGAACACTCACACCATAATGAGGTGAATGCACAGGCAAGACATATAATTGTGCATGTGTTTGGGATGCTCAGTTCACAGTTCTGGTATCTGGACACATCCGGTGGAGCCCTGCAGTATTCACTAGTTACATGCATACAAGTTGTTATGGTATTTGCTATGCTACACAATCTTATCCTGCGGTAACAGTTGCAGCAGGAACAGCATGGGACAGGGCCACACATCCCAACACCACTGCCAAGGCCTGTACAGGCACAGTGTGACTTTGTGAAGGAACTACCTGAGCAGGGCACAGTCGGCGAAAGCCCATGCACAGTATGACCTGCCCTTGGCAAAGAGGCAACACAAGGCATATGCACTGACACAGTAGGTACCCATGGATTTCCCCTCTCTGACCCACACACAGTACAATGGATGCCAAACATGGCACTACCTGTGCTCGGCCATGTATAGGAGGTGCACTGTGTGCATCCGACATAGGCAGCCCTCCAGCACCGTCCTCAGGTCCAGAACACACCCAGGGTATGTCTACTGACCTAACAATTGACAGTTGTATTAGAATGTGTATTTACCCATTGCTATGGTATGTATGTGAACATACAAGTGACTGTGGTGGCCGAATGTTAGGGCAGCAGACGGTAAACATCCATAGTGGCACCATGACCTCTGTAGCACATACGGGGGTCACAATGGTAGCCAGTAGTACACAGGGTGTCCTAACCTACTGCAGATTATGGGCTGACCATCATGTGTGTCCGTACAGCCCACACACGTTCCATGGTGCTGGACAGATGCGGACCAATACAGACAAATGATATACAATGGTCTATGGATATGCCCAATGAATGACCCCAACCCCCTAAGACGCACACAGACTACAGCAGGCCAGGCAGTTTGATGTAGGTTGTAAGCTAGGACGTCCAACACCACTGTGCTGGTATTTAAATCTGGGAACTGACGTACACTGGTATCCCTCCAACCAGCAATTTAGGTAGGTCCACACACTGACATGGAGTACCTGGCATACCAGTACAGTAGCGGCAGATGTGTACAACTGTCAGTTGTGCCCCCCGTCAAACCTACACATGTGAGAGTTATGTGCGCCACCCACGGTGCTGTGTAGGACTGTGGTTGTGGTTGGATGCCCCCCCACGCTATGCAGACATGTAGCAACTGTCAATGCCACATGACCATTAGCTACCCTGCAGACACAGCATGACACTTGTCTGTGTAGAACGGAGGGGTCAGCAACACAGTACTATCTGGACATGTGACACATGCGATACAGTTGACCATACTTGGCATGCTCACACACATGACGGTATGATGGTAATGTCGGTCGACAACATGCATAACAGTCATACTGGGCATGCTCACACACTGAAACACAGGATGGCCAGGCATGCATACACCAGTGGTCCGGACATATCTGCCAGTACATTGCTATACTGTTGAATGACTGCGCTGTATGGTGTGTGTGTGTGTGTGTGTGGTCTATTGTCTGTACATATGCCATGGTCTATTGTTAATTCTCATGAGCTATGTGCACAGGGTACTGCTACCAAGACATGAATAGGGCAGTTCTTTGTTTCTGGACAGACCGACGCCTTTGGATATGGACTGGGTAAGGCACATTCCAGCAGGTGGGAGCAGTTGTGCGTGGGTTTGCACAGTGTTGAGCACTGCTGACCTCTGGTCACAGCACCTTATACCCATTTAGACTCCACATTTCTTTGACAGTGCACTACTGGCATACTGGTAGACAAACACGCTTACAGCCGCTCGCTCACCGACATTTCTGCTTAGATTTGTCACTCACGCTGGGTGTGTGCGATCCATTGTGATGCGTATTACATCGGACTACATGACTACAGTATCAGGTATGTGTAACCATTTGGCGACGGCAGGCATTCGACTGTACGGACTCGGTGGCCTGTCCAGTGACGTAATCATATTATATGTGTGTTCCTCATACGATTTGCTCCCATCTGCCTGATACATGGGAACCGATACTCTGCAATGCTGACATGTGAATATGATTTTGTTAACACAGCTGTCCACCGAGTCATGCTACCGCATACCTACTGTACGTTTTCCACCTTTCAGATTGCACGACGGGAGACTGTAGGAGTGACACCTTTCCCACTTTGCATGGGACAGTCCCTCATTAGGCATATCTCATGTGACAATACCAGACCTCTCCACCAATCGGGGACACATTTCTACAGAATCAGGGACAGGTCAAGGGACAATCAGGGACACATTTACAAAAGTAGTACTATTAAATTGAAACATTGACAGAATCAGAGCATATGACTTCATACACATTTTCTGAAATAAAAGAAGTTTATAACTCTTACTTATTGTCATTAGTCATTAAGTGTAATTCACCACCTTTCCTTCAAAAGTCACTAATTTTAGGAGGGATTAAGAGGGACAGAGTTAAACTTTCAGACAAACTCAGGGACGTACCTGAAATTCAGGGACAGTTGAGAGGTATGGACAATACTCTAGCCATTGTAACTGTCCTGATTAGGGGACATTCTCATGTTGTAAGTGTCTGTACTGGTTGCTTGTTACAGGTCTTGTATACCTGACACGTCAATATGTTATATCTAGTAGCATAAGCAACTTTACTGCTGCTAGACTACGCTTTGATTTGTCCCAATATGTATATTTCTGTACTATGCATGGCTGTAGGTATGTTCTGCCCTGGTATGTCTGACATTTCTACACAGTAGGGACAATCACGGACACTTCTACCATATTAGTACTATTAACTTGGAACGTGTTGACAGATTCGTAATACTACTAATTTTCTGCAGTTAAATGCGTCTATTACTCTTCATTGTTGTAAGTAGTCATTCTCATTCAACACCTTTCCTCCAAAGGTCACTGGCTTTGTGAGTGGTTAAGAGGCTGGCCAGTTATTGTGCAAATGCTCTGACCATTGGTAGCGTTGACATTGTCATATGTACAGGTTGGGATATATTCTGGGGACTAAGGTTGCCACCTTTTCAAATGGCCAAGATGGGACATTTTTGGAACACACATCAGATTTTACAGGCCGACACATACCCACGATCAGTACAAAGGATAGAACTTTACTTATTTGCCTAAATAAAGGCTTATTTTGTAGCAGTTTAGTTGCTTATTCTGTTTCTTGTAACATTTAGGTATTTTAGATACAGAAATAATTATTTTATGCAACTATTACATAACATATGGGACATAATTATGTCCTACAAACTCAGGACATTTGCCATTTTTTATATTTTTTGTCAGGACACAACTGCCCAAAGAGGGACTGTCCCTCGCAAAGTGGGACAGATGGTAACCCTACTGGGGACACCAGATTGTTTAGACCAACACATAGCCACGGTCAGTGCAGGTTTAGAACATTCATTAGTTTCCTAGCTGTGAGCCTATATCTTTAGCACTTTTGTTGTTTGCCTGTTTCTTGTACGAATTACGTTTATTCTATCCTGACGTGACCACTTTAGGCAACAGTTACATGCAGTATGGTACATAGTTATTTCCTACAATCACAGGACATTTGTCATTGTATCATTGTTGGACCGATCACACCTACACACACATTAATTGTCCCTCACACAGTGGATCAGGGGGTATCCTGTTTACATCAGTGCCTTCATCACCCTTATACCATGTGCCACTATGCGAATGTGTGCAATATATTCTCTCGCTTATTCGTGTCGGGACACATGCGTCACGGGCAGGTGTTTGATCCTGGGTAGTAGGTTCTGCATGACCATCTAGGGCTGGACAGTCTCGTGCACCACTACTGCACATTCCAACTTGTGTCCAGATGTCTACAGGACTGGACATTGTGTCTTCATACCCATTCTAATGTTTACACAGGTTACTTATCCCATGAGTGATATCCCAAAAATTTAACAAGACCAAAACAAGACCAATAACGAACATTCTTCTGGCGTTATGAAAATGTGCTGGGGGTTTTACATGCAAGGGATACATAGTTTGCAATCCTGAAACTGCCTAGGGTGACACTACCTACTACATATGCATAGTGGTCACTATGTGTAGATGTGGCTGCGCCAAACTAGTAGGCCAAGTATGGCTGGATTTAGTGGACGTTCAGGTATGGGGTGGGTTGTGTGCTGTGGAGAGGGTTTGCTGGGTAGTCCATTATGCATCCAGATGTGTTGCATTTGATATGGCCAGTTCCATCAGGACCAATCTGTGGGTATGTGCCGGTGACATTTCTGTACATTTGTATCGCACATTTTAATATTCATATGTTTGTGGGATTGTGTTCTACAGTATGGCCTGTCTGATTGTATTGCAGATGTGTATACATGTTTTTGTGTTTCTTTCTGCTTCACCCGCTGCTCCCTCATACACCTCCAGTTCACCTATTCTGCATACGACACAGTCTCGCCTTTGAGGATTATACCATTACCCATCCCCCACACACACACATATTCCTGACACTCCATCCATCACTGCTTAGGTTGATGGCCCATGACACGGTCAAGGTAACACATTGCATACCCTACATATGTCAGGTACCTGTATGGTTGTGTGGACTACCCTGCCATGTTTGACCTTCCACATGCTATACCTCACACACATAGGTACATGCCCATACTTAACTTTCATGACATGGTTGGTAAACCCAGGTAATACCTGTTCAACTGTGACACATCCTGACAAGTTCGGCTTGGACCGCAGATGTGCGGATTTTTGCCAACTGTTCTAATCATTGGTAGGATGCCACCTTTTCCTATGTCCAGAATGGGATATATTCCGGACACATATCCGATTGTACTGGACAACACGTACCCATAGTCAACACTATGGATAATACTGTTCCTTTCAGCCTACATGTTGCCTTATTGTTGTAGCAGTTTATATGCTCCTTCTGTTTTGTTTACATGCTTATTCTATTTCCTGTCACATATGGTATGTGAAATATGGACATACCTATTGTATGTGACTATTACATGCGTTGTGGGATATAATTCGGTCATACGGTCGCTAGATATTTACATTTATCGTGTTTTTTGTTATGGATACATCTGCCCAGCTGTGTACCCTCCCTCACAATATGGGTCATCTGGTGACCCTGACCATTGGGCTGGACGTACCTATTGGCGGCGTGCTAGCATATGATGCGTTTCACTTCCACTTGGTATAACTATCTTCACTGCGTTGGACTACGGGCACATGGTTTTCAATAACCAAATGATCATATAGCCCCAATTTTAAAACTGAAACACATTCTTGGGTGACTATTTGATAATTTCACTTGTCATGTATAATTGTATTTTTTTAACATTATATATTACATGGTGTGATGCTAGGTGTTCATTTTCATTATAACATTTTGTTATTTGTGACACCGTATTTATGAATTTTTTACTATCACTAATGCAGTATGTTCACCATATTATAAGTGATTTGTTTGTGGGTGTGTGCTCAGGTTGCTTTAAGCATGGTGAAATGTTTTTTGCCTTTTAAGTTTTTAATTGACTAATTGACTAATTGACCAATGATGATCTTATCTTGTATAAATGCTGGTGGGTAACCACTTTTAACATTTTGTTCTGAAGAAGTCTAAATAAAGACGAAACCTAGGTCAAATTCGTTTTTGTGGTGGTTTTAGTCCTCCAGTACCCATTGTCTGTTCCATTTTCTTTCGTTTGGTTTTTGGTTTGTGTTTGGTTTTTGTCATGGAGACACGGTTTTCAATGTCATTTGTTCGAGGGATAGGGACCTGTTATTCCCTACTGTGCATTTGTGTTTGCTTCTTCATTTTGTGTTCGCAAGAACTGTCTTGCATGCTTTGCATACGTTTCAGTATCCACGGACACTGACAGATGTGATTGCAATTGCTTGCAAATTGTTATATGCAAGCATTTTAGGTTGCACGTCGACAGCTAACATTTCCATGCCTCCGTGCGGCACTTCAACACTCCCTATGCACTCGCGCTCCTTTCCTATGCACGTGGCTGTGGCAGCAGCGCACCTTCATTAATATGCATTTGGCGCTACTGCGCCATCTTCATGCCACATGGTTGGTGCAAGCCTAATGCCGGCCTTGCGTCGAGCTTCATGAATGCCGGGGATTATTTTATGGAACTATAACAGGAAATTTAGAAAATATTTTTTGTCCTAAACTCTCAAGACATTTCATATTTTTTCCACAGGATGCAACTGCCAAAAATAGGAACTGTGCAGTCTAAACAATGATAGATGGCAATCCTATGAGAAACTGGACAGAACCACATCCTTTGTTGTATCCCTTTTCCTACTCATTTTAATAAACAGATATGGACTGCTTCCCTATCACAGATAATCAAATTAGCAGCAATGGTGCTGACAAAACTGTAAATAATGTAGTAGACGAGCAACTATATAAACATTCTATACATGTCAACAACAGTTATTTACAGGATTCTTATTGTTTAAGTAATCTGTGTATTTACCGATCTTCTAGATAAGCATGGAGGTCTAAAAAAACATATTGAGGAGATAAGGACAGGAAGAACAAATACCATTTGTTCCCTTTCCTGTAATAAGTATAGTTGCATAAGCTCTACTTACCCATAACAATAGATGTTCAAATTCCTCACTGCCACAGTGGCATTTTGAGTTAACTGCCAATGTAACCCAGAACTGGCCAACTTTCAAAAACTCAGACTACCCTCCCTCCCTCCCTCTTTCTGTGACAGGTGATTGGCTGAGCATACCCTGAGAGGAAAGCCTTTGGCTGTAATAGGAAATGAGTGTTCAGGCTTTTTCGCTTCCATAAAAATGGAGACAAAAGTACCTGAAACCAGAATCATCTAGGAAGAGCAAATTCACAGGCAATCACAATATCATATACAAAACAAATAAAAAAAACAAATAAAAGAGGTTAAAACCCACCTCAACTATGCACAATCTAGGGGATGGGGAGTAGATGCTGTCACTGAGGAAGTGAGAGATTTGAATATCTACTGTTACAAGTAAGGAGGATTTATACAGCTCTACCAGGTTCGTCATACAGATTGCTTCAGTGCCATTTTGGGCAGATTCCTAAAGTTTGAACTATCTGGGAGGTGGAATTATAAAGATTCAGGAGCCCCTGCAGAACAGTCCTAACAAAGTGTGCTGTGAACCTTGAAAAGGAATCCAGTATGTAGTGCTTTGTGAAGGCAGGGGCGGCTTGTCCTATCGGACTGCCGGACTGCAGCCCCCCCCACCTAGAAAAAAACAAAAAATATATGTTAAACAAAAAATTTACGACTGCCTTACCAGCAGTCCGGATAGGGACAAACAGGTACCCAGCAATCATTGCTGCGAGATACCAGGATTCTGTGCGTTGATAACCGCACCACACAGAGGAGCTCCGGACTGCTTCAGCCACAGTCAGAGCCAATGAGAGGACTGAGCTGCTCTCGCAGGACTTGCGAGACTTTTTCAGTGCGCAGGCTTTGGTCACAGAATTCTGGTAGGTAAAGGAGCATGCAGGAGTACTGGGTCACTGATCGGTCATTTGGGCTGACGAGGTCGCTGAAGGATTACTGTAGTACCAGGTCAGCATGCAGGATTACTAGCACCGAAGAGCGGAGCTGATTGTTGAGCTGGATGTTGTAGTAGCAGGTCATTGAAGGAGCCGAAGCTGATCGTAGGAGTGTGCAGGTCTCTGATCGTTGGGCTGGTAGGAGTGTGCAGGTCGCTGATCGTTGGGCTGGTAGGAGTGTGCAGGTCGCTGATCTGGTAGGAGTGTGCAGGTCACTGATCTGGTAGGTGTGTGTGTGTGTGCGTGTGTGTGTGTGTGTGTGTGTGTGTGTGTGTGTGTGTGTGTGTGTGTGTGTGTGTGTGTGTGTGTGTGTGTGTGTGTGTGTGTAATGCCCCAGTTACTATATACTGGTGGTTAGTGAGAACAAATGGTGGTGGGTAGAGATACCCGGGCTTGAATCCTGTACCTTGTATGCAGGTGTTACGGACCTAAATTCCCTACCCACCACCATTTATAAAAAAATTGCAGATTTTTGCCTCATATTTGATCTGATCTGTTCCTCATAATATCTGTGGTTTCTAAATGTTGCAATGCCTGATATTTGATGGTGCAGTGGTAGTATTGTTGCTTCACAGCTGCAGGTTCTCAGGTTTGATTCTTTGCTGGGGTGCCTTCTATGTGGGGTCTGCATTTTCTCCCTGTGTTTGTGTGGGTTTGCTTTTGCATCCTATGTTATTTACAAAGACATGTCTGCATTATTTCTTCCTGGGCCTCTGCTGAAAATTGTTTTTTTGTTCCATGTCAGATTGTCCTGATTAACAAACGTTAAATAAAATTGACAGGCATTTGAATTTCAGACTTCAGGTTTCTGAATGTTTAATTCTGTACATATTTGATGGTGCAGTGGTAGAATTGTTGCCTCACAGCTATAGGTTTTTTGGTTTGATTCTTGGCTGGGGTGCCTTCTGTGTGGAGTCTGCATCTCATCCCTGTGTTTGTATGGATTTGCTCTGGTGCCCTGCCATTTTACAAAGACATGTGTCTGCAGTATTTCTCCCTGGGCCTCTGCTGAAAATTGTTTTTGTTCGGTCAGAAGTAGAATTCACAAGGATTTGTATTTCAGACTTCATATTCTTCAGAAAATACATAGTAACACAACCTTCTATTCTAGCAGTTTTGTAAGTTTATAAGATGAATATTTGAAATTTGTCCTTATTTTTGGGACTGTATTACCCCATTATTGGCTTTGTCCAGGTTTTTTGTGCTAAGGTTGACAGCTATAGCAAGAACTGAATTCACTGAATATCTTTTGAGGGCTGTAGTCCCTCATTACTGAGTTTGTCCAGGTGTTTTGTGCTAAGAGGTTGACAGCTATGGTGAGAACTGAATTCATTAAATGATAGCCATTTAAGTTTCAGTCTTCCTCTCTTTCACAAAGCAGCTGATTTGCCGTAGTGGTATGTTGCTCTGACTCTTTTGCACAGGGACCTTGGCAGTAAAATGTATGGTGGTAACGCAGCATTTTATTCTAGCAACTTTCCAAGATTATACAAGCAATGTTTAATGTGTCCCTGGTTTTTGGGCTTTTGACCCCCCCCCCCAATAAATTTGACTTTTTCCAGATTTCTTGTGTTGTGAAGTTGAGATGCAGTTGAGTATTGAGTAAATTTTACAAGGAGCTGAGAGCTGCAGGGGAAGAGAAGTTTAGTGCTGCTTAGGGTAAGCCAGCTTGCATTGTTAATAGCACAACAGGTTGTGTACTTGCTTTTGATGCAGATGGTTGTTGGTTCTACTCCCACAAGGGGTGAATGCTGCCGTACTGAAAAAGTTAAAATACTAACTATGATCCTGTTATCGGTTTGCTATCCATTTCCTATTGCAATATTACTAGCTTATCATTTTTAATGTAATATAGGCAATTTATTCCTCAGGGGCATCAGACACTTTATTTTTTGATGAAACCATGAAATATAAAGGTGTTTGCTAGCAGCAACATCTTCATTAGTTACAGATTTATTTAATGTGGAATTATTTAAATGACTTTTTTACTTCTTCAGAGATTGTGCATATTTACTGATAATGGTGGACTGTAGAATTGTGCATATTTACTGATAATGGTGGACTGTAGAATTGTGCATATTTACTGATAATGGTGGACTGTAGAAGTTTGAGTAGACTTTTATGATGGAAATGTTCTGAACTGGGCAGTTTTGTCATTATGGGTGCATGCATTTTGTTTCATTGTTTACTGGAAAGATGTTCTGAATTGGGCAGTTCTGCCACTGGTAAAATGTATTTTCTTTGAATGTGGGTTTCAATGCTGTGTCAATGAATGTGAGTTTCAAGGGCAGAGAAGTTTTAATGCTAAGTTTGTTTAGCAGATGTCTTAGTGTTTGTGCTGTAAAATGCAAAATAAAACTTTCAAATGAAGTCCAAATCATCATAGAAGTAAATCAGTATGCACATTAGTGTTTATAAATGGAGTGAAATAGCCAAGTAATGGATAATTGGAATGGCTGCATGGGGAGGCTCCATTCGACCATGATTTTGTGAGGGGGAAGGGTGGCAAACTTAAAGACAGCCCCAGCTGAACTATACCTCCCAAATGTCCAGATTTTCAAAGAATGAATAGATTTTTGCTTCTTATTTTTGGTTTGTTCCTCATAAAATTTGTGGTTTTCTGGCAAATCATTTAGGAATTAAGTCACTAAATAATGACACACTGAGTTTCAGACTTCATAACCTTCAGAAAAATGCATGCTAAAGTAAGGTCTGTTGTTCTATCAACTGTCTCAGTTTATACAAGAGCAATTTTTAGTACTGTTTATATGTTCCCTCAATATATTTGGCCTTGTCCAGATTTATTGCATTAACAGGTTGAGAGGTGTATGCAAATAAATTGCTTTACAGAATTAGGCATAGCCAAACCTCTCAACTGTCCCTGATTTTGGCTCAAAATGTTGCTCTTCCCCCTAGTAATCCCTCCGCAAAATAGCAATTTTGGAAGAAAACGTGGAGGGTTTACAATTAAGAAATAGCTGTAATAATCAGAGTTATACATTACTTTTATTTCAGAAATGCATGTAGATTCTTTTATTTTGTCATCTGCTCAAGTTAGCAGTATTAATATTAAAGTGTCCCTTCTTTGACAGGTTCCCAGCTGTATTGTGTGGCTATTTTATAATTTTACATCACATTTTTGGTCCATTTTTCATAAAATTGTGTTTTTTTGGCAAAATTGTGTTTTTTTTGGCAAATTAGTGACAAATCATTAAAGACTGAAGTTAGAAAATAATGACAGACATTTGAGTTTCAGATTTCAGACCATTCAGAAAATTCATACTAATGCAAGACCTAGTCTATTATCTTTCTAAGTTTATAAGAGCAATATTTAAAAATTGTCCTTATTTTTGGGCCTTTGTCCCACTTCTTTGTATGGCTTTGTCTAGATTTCTTGCTCTGAGGTTGAGAGGTATGACAAATGTGTCAGGGCCATCACAGTCAGCCAGAGACATTTCAAATTGTGACATACTTCTTGCACCACACTCCCCCATGTAGTGACTCTAGATGTGTCGAAGCAAGGCAAGGAGTAGTTATGCAGTGTAAATGTGCAGAGTATCGCCCCATCCAAGGTAGACACAAGTACTAGAGTGGCTTTTCATCTGTCCTTGATTTTTTGCAGAATGGTCTGGTTTCTGTCATATTTTTTGTACTGTTGATTTATGCTTATTATTCAAAGTGCCTGTTGCTCTGTGTTTAAGTAGCAATACTTTAATGACCATCAGGTAAGCTTGGCTGAGATCGTAAGATGCAAGTAAGCTTTAATAAGCATACTGTTAAAGAATTGCCAACATTGAAAGCCTTTCTGTTGTTGCTATGTAGAGAATACTTAACTAGATAATGTATAAGCCTTGGGTATTGAAATGCATATGACAGTATTTGTAATAAAGGACAGATTACATTATTTTAAGAAGCTCATTACACTTGGAGACTTCCAGTCATCTCTGCAGGCTTTACCCGTAAACTAAACAGAATGCCAACTGTGTGGTCCATAGCCTGTACAGTAATCCTTTTACGCAATGTATCTTGAGCTTATTTCTTGTTTACTTTTCATTTTTTACTTTGATCATGTTTTCCCAATGAAACAAGAAGATAGTTGTCAGGCAGCAGGTCTTTTTTTGGATAAGAAACATTTTTACAAGTGGGGGCATCAGACATTTCTACTTTCAGCATGTTACTTGGTACTTTAATAAAGCTGAATATAAATTATAATTAAAACTGCAGTGCAAGAACTGGTTTGAGTTGAGTGCTACTTGATTTTGACTGGCATTCCATTAATGTATTTAAAAAGTCATTTATTTTTTCAAGCCTCACAACCTTTTTGTTTCCATCTAGATATTAAGTAAGCTGCCATGCAGTCAATGCACTAAAATATTTTTATTCTTCTACACTTCATTTTGTCTTGATTGGACTCTCATAATGACACTTTGGCACCCAGGGCAGTGTATTTAGTTAGTTTTTGTGGTTTTGAGCATAGCTCCTCCCCTTTCTAGTTGGCTACACCCTTCCCATTGACCCCACCTATTCAGCTGTCTCCTGCAGCCCCCCTTTGATTTGAAGTCACCAGCCGCCACTGTGTGAAGGTATGAACAGAGGACCAAGGTGGCTGCATCTAGAATGCTTCTAGAATCCACCACTTTCCAATATGCCGTCGAGGAGGATAAGGCCGTAGTTGAGAGAGCCTCAACCTTGACAGGAAGAGATTTACCATGGTGAGAGTAACAGAAACCAATAGCAGAGGATAACTATTGTGCAATAGTTTGCTTAGAGACAGGCTGACCTTCCTTACCCCCCCCCCCCATATAGGACAAACAGCTGTTTAGCATTCTTAAAGGTCTTTGTTCTTCAACTTAGTACATGAACTACCTGTGCTCATCAAAGGTTTGTATAATACTTGCTCTCATTTTTTTTTTTTTGGCTCAGGATAGAACACAGGGAAACTGACAGCTTGATCTAAGGTAAATTCAGAAAACTTTAGGCATCAATGATGGATTAGTGTATATCACAACCCTGTCCTTGTGAAAAATCGGACTGGGTTGGCCCACCATGAGAGCTTGCAGCTCAGACACTCACCTTGCAAATGTCAGTGCAATGAATAAAACAGTCTTCTGAGTTATGAACCATAGATCAGCCTGAGGCAGGTTCAAAAGGAGGTAAGTCAAATTTTCAAGAACAAAGTTGAGATCCCAGGGAAGGGAAATTTGCTTTCAGAGGGGTTTTATGTGCTAAACTCTTTTCATAAACTAAAAGTAAAAATAACAAGATATGCCTTAGATAGACGAGGTGCTCCCAAACACTCAAATGTGCAAATAAACATAAACCAAAGTCAATGATGAGTGGTGGAGCACAGCAGACCAAATAACCAGGAATACACCAGCTGTACACGAAGGCTTTAATCCACAGTATCACAAACGACAACCATAAAACATAGAATGCTGCAGCTGATAAGCGCTTTCACTCAAGAAATGAGCTTCTTCAGATCAATTTACTGCTACCCATAGTGCCCCTATATATACACATCAATAAAATCAATTAAATAATCAAGCCTGTCAAATAAAGTAACATCTCTTAATAAAAAATCTCTTACAATAATTCATGCATCATCTAAAATATATACATTGCATGACAATAAATGTTACAAACATATCTCTTATAATATTTAAGCAAATATATGAAGAATATATAAAAAACTGTGAAACTATAAAAAAATATATATATATATATATATATATATATATGTATCTAGAAAAAGGGGTATTTAAAAACATATGAAAAACATGTGTATGTGACCTAGATGGAAAACAGCTTGTAAACAAATGAACATCCAAACATTTATACTACACAATCTATAAGGTATAATGGGATGTGGACCTATGCTATCTGTGTTTGACATTAATGTTCCTTCTTTTTTTGAGAGCTGGTTTTATAGAAGCTCTCTCATTCAAACCAGACCCTTTGTCAGCCCTCAACCTCATAATCCATTTACTTTCCCTATCTTCTGTGTGGTTCCTGATGTCACCACCTCTAATGTTAGGTTTTATTTGTTCTAGAACTCTGAACAGAAAAGTATGTGAACTACCTAATTCAACCACATGTTTAGCTAAAGCATTATGTGTATTCCCTTTTCTCATGTGGTATGTATGTTCACGTATTCTGTCCTTAAACTGGCGGTTCGTTTGCCCACATAGAACGCATTGCACATCTGGCAAACTGCCAGGTATACAATATTCATACTAACACATGTGGCCTCCACTTGGGTCTTGAACTGTATATGAGAGTCAGGATGCAAAAATACTGTTCCATTATCAATGTAGATACATTGGTTACAGTGCCCACATGCCTTGGTGAAACCAAGTTCTGTTTGTCTCCCATCCTTTTTAGAATAGCATAACAGTCTCTTCAGATTTAATTTATTCCTATATAAAAAGCTCGGTTCATTACCTACCACCTGTTTGATCCCATTATCTGTGCATAATATAGACCAATGTTTGTTAAATATGTCCTTGAGATCCCTATTATCATTAGTATATGGTAAGGAGATCTTGACTACATTTCTCATAATTCGTTGATCCTCATCTCTCTCAGGTCTGGGTCCATAATATGGTGCTGCTCTGCTTAGCCTAAGTTCTTGCATATCACTAAGTTGTTTATCAATCTCTTTACCACTATAGCCCCTATCCGTTAATCTCTCTTTCAGATCTTGTATGCCTGTTTCAAAACCTGCATTAGTGGCATTAAGTCTAGAGACACGCATCCCCTGTCCTCTGATGATGTTGTTAAATATATAATTAGGATGCATGCTATATCTTGATAGTATAGTGTTGTGATGACATGGTTTACGATATACTCCAGTGTTCAAAAGGCCATTATCCAATTTTTCAATAAATAGATCTAAGAAATCTATTCTCTGAGTAGAATGACACATTGTAAATACCAAATAATTAGTTAAGTCATTAATCATCCCATGAAATTCCTTTAACGAATTAACATCACCTCTCCATAACATAAACACATCACCTACAAAACGTTTGTAAAATACTTCAGATTGTATGTATTCATCAGTTCTAAATAATACTTTGTTCTCCCAATGGGCTAGAAACATATTTGCATAGCTGTTTGCACATGGCGTACCCATGGCAACCCCAGCTTGTTGTTTATATAGTAGCTCATTGAACATAAAAATATTATTCTCCAATACAGTATTTAATAAATGTGTCAATAAGTCTATCTGACTTGGTGTAAATGTGCTATGCTCCAACAGATATTCTCTAACATATATAATGCCCAAATCATTAGGTAGCACGGTGAATAACGATTGAATGTCAAACGTGACCAATATCAACTCATCGTTGTTCACTCCACTAGTCATACAATCATATAACTCAAGCAAAAACTGCTTCGAGTCTCTAAGTACAGTAGAATTACTGTTCAATACAGGACGTAGATGTTTTTCAATATATATAGAGATGTGTTCAGTGACCCAACCCTGCCCTGATACTACCGGTCTCATGGGTGGGTCATTGATACTTTTATGTATCTTTGGAAAACCTTGTATCATAGGAACTAAAGGATTTGGAATTTTAAGGTACTCAAACAATTCTTTATCAATGATTCTGCCATTGAACATATCAGGCAGGACATTCCCTACTTCTGAGGTGATGTTTCTCACCATACCTGCATCAATTCTTAAATAAAACTTATCACTCAACAATCTCGTCATAGCTGTTTGATAACACATAGTATCCATAACTACGACTTATCCCCCCTTGTCTGCCGGTCTAATTGTAACTGCCTTATTCAACTGTAAATCCCGTAAACTTTCTCTTTCTTTTCTACTGAGGTTATCCTTGTTTTTTACATTTGGCTTACCACTAAAATATTTGTGTATTTCATCTTCAGTTAATTTCAGATAAGCCTCAACAAGTGGGTGATGTATCGGTGTGTAATTGCTTAACCTTAACTAAAATCATATACATAGGTAGATAACTAAAAAAAGCTAAGTAGACAGATACAAGAAAAAAAACACAACTATCTAAACATAAACATTATCTAATTAGAACACTATAAATATAAATCTGTGTAATATGTAATAAGCATACAGCCATATGTATTTGTGTGCATAAAAACTAAGTTATTTTGTTTGTTTGTGTCTTTCGGCTTTTCCTGGTTAGGGGTCGCCACAGCGGAACTCCGGTCCGCTAATGATTGGCAATAGAGTTTTACGTGCTGGCTTGCTGGGCCTAACGCACAACCTTCAATGAAGGAACGCCCGTTCACGCATGTCGCCACACAGAAGACACTCTAATAGAGAATCGAACGGGCAACATCTAACTGTGAGGCGAGAACGCTACCGCAGCACCACCACCGCAGTAATATAAAAACTAATTTACAGCTCAGAAAAAAAATGTTAGTACTTTGCAGTTGAGAGAAAAAAAAACACCTGTCATGACAGTTTTCATGTTCACAGCTCCAAAAAAATGTTTATACAATGAAAACCAGCAGAAAAAACATACAGAAAACAGTGGAATAAGTCAACTAGTAATGTACAAAAGTGTGCAGGTGTGTGCATAAGCGTGCACCAATATGCTAAATGTGGGAATTATACCAAAACTTTAGGTAAGAGCAACATGAAAAAATGTGTGTTTTGAGTCTACAGTTTAAATCTCTGGTGTGATACAAGAGTGCACTAAATCTAATCAAATCATAACTGACGTTAAAGTAACTAAACATATATAGATTTATAACATTCTACACATCATTTTTTATTACTTTTTCGTATGTTTGGTACCTTTAGTACATAAAAATATTTCCTCAACAATTTCTTAAGGAAAACTTTACAGATTGTTGGCAGCTTACGTCAATTCAACACACTTTTAATGGAGCAATAATAAAGTCCTGGTTTACTGAATGCATTTAATTTCAGCTGCCAGCATAATTCTTGTTTCTCCAAAACACCACTGACATCCCCTTCAAGCTCATCCATCTCCACACAGTCCAGAATGATAAATTTAAAACCAGAATGTCTGGGGTGTTCTAATAAGAGTTTGGATAAGGCATACTCTGGTATTTACGTCGGATGTCAGAAAGATGACCCGAAATCCTCCTTTTCAGTTTATTCATAGTCTTACCCACATAAAATGCAGAGCAGTCATTGCACTTGGCCTTAGATACAATTTTTTCAGTACTACAGTTACCACCTGCTGAAGATTTCACAATTGTTTTAAGATAGGGGCACTCAAATAAGTTGCACTCCATCGAGTGCTCACAGAAAGTGCAATTAGATGGTCCAAAGATTTTAGTGCTCATGTCATCTTGGTGTTCCTTAATTTTCTTTTCCACATAGCTACGTCTGCTTCTTTTCTTTTTATATACAAAAGTAGGATGTTCTCCTAAAACCAGCTACGTATGCTTCTGCTCTTTTTATATACAAACATAGGCTGTTCTCCTAAAACCATACTAGCTGCTGATTGTCAGTGAGGATGGCCCAGTTCTCCTTAATAATGGCTTTAACTGTATTGAAATCACAGGTGCAAGTTAAAATGCAACTGTTCTCATTTTTCTCTTCTTTTGGGTTAAGGTGGCCTTGTTGCACAATTCTACTAAAAAGCCTATTCCACATAGGGTAATTATTAGTTTTAGAACCTCTAACGGGATCCAGGATTATATGTCACATGTTTGATTTATACCCTCTGGTTAAGAAATCATTTTCAAGATCATTCATATTTTTGAGAGAGGAGGCCAGATCTGTGGTAATGTGTACTAATCTGCAGCCTTCTGATTTTATTACACTGTGCTTAGTTTTTACTGGATGCATACTGTCTCTGTGAAGTATGATGATCACTCTTGTTGGTTTCCTGTATAAGTTATTAATTAATCTTCCTCTTGTCTTTATCAATACTGACAGTCATATCAAGGAACTGCACTGACTCCGAGCTGATGGAAGTGGTAAATTTCAGGAAGGAGGTGGAGTTACTGATGTAGTGGATAAACTCAGTGAGGTTTGATTTCTCACCTTGCCAGACAATAACTACATCAATAAAGCAAAGACAGCTGGTCATAAATCTCCGGTATTCACTTTGCAGCACAAATTCCTCCTCCCACTTGCCTAAGGCTACACTGGACAGACTAGCGGCCATAGCTGCACCTATGGCTACCCTCCTCATTTGTTTGTAAGCCTGGCCATTGAAACTGAAAAATTTGTAACTCAACACCAAGTTTATTAGCTTTCCCAAGCTTTCCGTTTGTCCTTGTGCAACATTGTTATTTTTGCTATAAGTCTGTAGCTGTTTCAGTACAGTACATGTGTGGTAACACACTGTAAACAGCTTCAGTGCCAATAGTTCCCAATATGCTTTGCTCATTCACATACACTTTTATTTTTCTTAAAAAATCAAATGAATCTAAATTAAAAATAAGTAAATAAAAATAAAAGATGAGTTCTTTTCAGCAAGAGGCTGTAGAATAAAATCTAAATATATGTTAGTGGCCTCTGATATGGAACCTCCACTTGCAATAACAGGTCTGTAAGGTGGACCTTCCCTATTCATCCATTTTATCCATTTAGCATACTGATGCACACTTATGTACACACCACACACTTTTATAGATTACTAGTTTACTTCACCCACTGTTTTCTGTATTTTTGTGCGTTTTTTTTCTACTCGTTCTCATTGTATAAACATTTTTTTGGCTATAAACATGAAAATTGTTGTGACGTGTTTCTTCTTTTTCTCTCAACTGCAAAGTACTGACATTTTTTCTGAGCTGTAAATAAATAACATTTTTTCATGCACAAAAATACATATGGATGCATGCTTAGTACATATTATTACACAGATAGATATTTATAGTGTTCTAATTAGATAATGTTTATGGTTTGATAGCTAAGTGTGTTTTTTCTTGCATCGATCTAGTTAGCTCTTTTTAATTACCTACCTAATTATATGATTTTAGTTTTTTGTCACAGACCTGATGAAGGCTTTATTGCATTAGTTATCCAAAAGCAATTTTAGATAAAAGAAAGTCTTTTATAAGCATGTTACGCGTTTCTTAATACCTGATTTTGGAATGTGGGTTGCAGATAGGTAGTGTTTTCCTTAACTGGGATTTAGTTTGATCTAATCAGTAGTAGAATGTGGGGATGGGTACTTGCTGTTCTTAAATGCGCTTTTACGGCCCTGTTTATATTGTTCGCCTGGAATTGGCTAGTTTAAAATTAAACAATACATATAATTTCCACACTTACTTCTAAGTGTATAAAAGCTGATATGTTTAACATTTTAAAGCATTTCTGATTTTTTTTTTTTGTTAGTGAGGATCTACTGTCTGTGATGAATAAAGGCTTGTTGTTTTGGAACACTACCTAAGTTTCATGATTTTTGGAAATTATTATGACTGAGCTCATCAACAAAGTTTTAAGACTACTAGTTTTTCTGTTTTTTACTTATTTATTTATTTTGTCTTCCAAGCATGGCTGCAAGGATGTCTTGAACACAATTTTTTTTTAGTTTTCTGTCTTGAAAGAAGGTGAAAGCTCCCCATATCTGGATCAAGTCCTGGAAGACACGGAGCTTCCACTCATGGAGGTCTCTCCAGGGTCTGCTTAGACTGTTTGTCCTTTTGCTTTGTTCTGACAGAATGTACAAGGCCTGAAGAGTCAGAGAATGCTGTAGAGCCATCTCCCAAATGATCATTGCCAAGTGCAAAAAAGGTCATACCCTGTACAATCTTGATTATTCAAGTATCAAATCATGGCACTGTTATCTGTGACCACTATAAGAGGTCCTGGAGTCCATAAGTGATAAAGAACTTTTAATGCATGTATCACTGCTAACATCTCTTTTCTGTTTATGTGCTTTGGAGTGTCTTGAGGACCGTGGGTTTCCTCCGGGTGCTACTGTTTCCTCCCACATCCCAAACACATGCTGTAGGTGGATTGGACACTCTAAATCGGCGCTAGGTGTGAGTGCATGCATGTGTGTGCCTTCTGTGGAAGGTTGGGCGCCAGGCTGGCAACTCAACACTGTAAAACTCCACTGCCAATCATGAACAGACAGGTGATCCGCTATGGCGACCCCTACCCGGGAAAAGCCAGAAGAAAAAGAAGGAGTGTCCTGAGGACTCCACAAGCCTTGCACTTGAACTACTGTAGGTACTGCTACCCACACAAAATCTGACAAGTCTATCTACACAGACTGGACTAGAATCTGAAATAGAAGGGAGCCCTGGATTCAGACACAGTTGATTTCCTCACCACTGACGTTTCTGTTTTACAAATCTCAGTACCAGTACTTGGAAATCCAGTGAGGTGCTGGGTCCAACGATTTTCCAACTATGTGTAGTCTGGCTAGTAGTATCATGAGGATCATTGATGCCATGAGACCTAGAAGTTTAAGAACCTCTCTTGCGAGGCCACATATAGAAAACAAAAATCCAAGAAAATGCCCTGATAAGTCAAAACATTGTCTTCTTGCAGGAAGACCCTCATTTTTACTGTGTCTATCCAATACCTTAGGAAAATGATTCATTGAGAGAGTTTGAGGAAGGAGTTTTGAAGGTTCAATTTGAAGCCAAGGTGGGAAAGGAGGGATGCAACCTTATCTAAGGATTCCACGTATCTGGAAACAGAATCTGCACAAATCAGCAAGTCATCCACATAGGAAAAATATGAATGTCTAGGGTTGTGGAATAGACAGTGACTGAGGCCAGACACTTTGTAAACACTCAAGGTGCAGAAGATAGCACAAAGGGTAATGCAGAAAAACTGATAATGTAAGCCAGACACAGCAATTCCCCAAAATTTCCTGAAATTGTGAGCAATAGGAATATGCTAACAAGCAGATCTACAGTCACCATGAAACAGTTGTCTGGAAGTAAAACTAGGACTAATTATAAAGTGAGCATTTTGAGTTGTGAAACTTTAAAAAAAAGGTGTTTAAAAAGGCCAACTCTAAGGTGGATCTCCAGAAGTATTCCTTTTTTGGTACCAAAATGATTCTGGAGTAAAATCATTTGTCTTTGTGTATTGCAGACACTGGTTCTATGACCTCTGTTTCTTCCATGAGATAGCGTACTGGAGGAAATAGCTCTGTCTTTTCTGGTGGGTGTATGGGAATTCCCCTGAAAGGCGGGGGGGGGGGGTTCTGTCCAATGACAGGTCTATCCTTTCCAAATTATTTTCAAAACCCATTAATCTGTGACTATTTGGGGCCAGGCTGTGGGGTTGAGAGACCACCTGAGGAAGGAAGAAGAGAAGAAATGGTGGTGGTGGGGTGATTTGCAGGGGGTTGATCCTTTTTCAGAAAGGAACCCCTCTTTTTTAGTTTCGAAGAATTATCCTTCTGCTATTTCCTTTTGGATTCCTGATTTTTCTTTGACTGGGATTTTTTTTTCCTGACCTTGAAGGAAGGCACATTGCTTAGGGAAAACGTGGGTACATGAAACATCCTAGATACCCCATGTATCAAACTGCCTGCATCATCCCACTGTTTGAAAATCTGTGTAACAGACAGGCCAAACAGCAAATTCAGAATTTAAAGGTGCATTCAAAATTTTGGCTTTTAAATCAGAGAAATTCTGATGACGTAACTAAGGATACTATCTTAATACAATGGACGAAACAGCATTTCTCAAGACTGTATCTGCACATTCAAGCACATCACTCAAAGCATGTTTTGAAACCTGAGTCAAATTAGAAACAATTTCAGTAGATAAAGATGCAGCCAAATCATTCAGACTGTGCACACACACTGTAAAATACATTTACACATACAGACAATTTTAGATTCCAAAGGCTAGATTACCAGAAAGAAACATCCTCTCACCCTGAAGATATATCCATTATTCCTCTATCAGTGGGAGTTGGATTAAATTAAGCCAATGACTTTTTATTTGATCAACCAGCTGGGGACACCACAGCTGAGTCAGCAGTCAAATGAGAAAAGAGAGCTGTCATACCTGAGGAGACTTAGAGAATATAAAACTGGTAAAAACAGGCACAGCAGGAAACCATAAAAGCCGGCAAAAAATAAATACTGTCGCACAAATATGGAATAAAATAAAGAAAAAAAACTTTAATGTGAGCGCTTTCGGCAAGCACTTTAACTTGCCTTCTTCAGACAAACAGTTGTAAAACAGTTTTGGTTCTCCTTATATCCTATTAAGCTGAGTAAGTTGATGAGTCAGCCTACTTAACAAGCAGGAACATTTTAAAGTAGCCTCGCCACTCAACATCAAATAAACCATAAGTTACTATATAAATCTTATTCTCATAAAGGAATATATGTCAGACAGCAATAAATATTATAAACACATGACAATGTTTCAACAAAATTACCAAATTATTAACTAAAAACTATGAATTTAACAATGTATGAATATATATGTATATGAATGTATAAATATGGTAAGTGAAACCATAAATAAAAATTAACATAAACAGTAAATCCAAAAATCTATCTAAGTGAACCAGAAATGTATATGTATGTGTAAACCCTTTAATATCATCGTTTAAGAGTCAAATATATCAACATACATTTGATAGAAAGGCTCTCATTCAAACCCGGAAAGAAATGTGCTCTAGTCTTGATCTGCCATATAAGTTCATCAATTTCCAAAAGGACTTGCCATGGTCCTCCCCTAATGTCAGTGCTCCTATGTTGTAAAACTGCAAATTTGAAAGCATGATCAGGGTAGTCTAAAATGTGTTTGGCCAGTGCATTGTTAGAATCATTCCTACTTATAGCATAACAATGTTCATAAATACGTTGTTTTAGTTTCCTTTCCATTTTGCCAATGTAGAATGCATCACATGAGGTGCACAAAGACACATATATAACACCTTTAGACTCACAATTATATCTATAATTCATTTTGTACATCTTGTTATTGATGAAAATTTGCTTGGTCACAAAAATATGTTTACAGTATGAACATGAACCACACAAACATTCCTTTGGTTCTATGTGTACTGTCTCTTCTCCTCTCTAGGAGCGATTTTAAATTCTGGCCTCGCCTATATGTTATTTTAGACCTAACCCCTAGTGCTTTAGATAGCTTTTCATCACCTTTAATTATATTCCAGTTCTTATTAAGAACTACTCTAATAGCCGAGTGGTCAAGTGAATATGTACAAAGAAAACTGACTTGATGGACTATAATGTCGTCAGACATGTTAGTTGACTGCTCACCAAGAAAGCCTTCATGGTAACTATTTTTAATAGGGGTACCAACTAGATCAGATAGCAATGGTGTAAAATGCCCCATACTCCTTTTGTTTATGATTTCATTTTTAATATTTGAAACTAGGGTAGAAGGATACCCTCTATTCAGAAACATTTTTTCTAGCAAGTCACATTCATGGTTGAAATTGGTTTCATCAGAAACCATACGGGCAGCACTAACCATCTGCCCCTTAACTACTGCCTTCTTCTGATGGTAAGGGTGACTGCTAGAAAAATGTAAAAAGGTGTTTGAGTAAGTTGGTTTACGATATATCAAACTCTTATACCTATGGTTATAATCATCCCTAGTGAGCTGTATGTCGAGGTAATTGATCGTTTTTCCCCTATAGTATAAGTAAATTCCAAAACGTTGGTAGTCTGAGTGATGTTATTAATGAAAGACGGAATAAGAGAAAGATCACCTTTCATTGAATGTGACTTGCTAGAAAAAAAATTTCTGAATAGAGGGTATCCTTCTACCCTATAACTTAAAGGCGAGGCCAGAATTTAAAATCACTCCTAGAGAGGAAAAGAGACAGTACACATAGAACCAAAGGAATGTTTAAGTGTGGTTCATGTTCATACTGTAAACATATTTTTGTGACCAAGCAAATTTTCATCAATAACAAGATGTACAAAATGAATTATAGATATAATTGTGAGTCTAAAGGTGTTATATATATGTGTCTTTGTGCACGTCATGCGATGCATTCTACATTGGCAAAACGGAAAGGAAACTAAAACAACGTATTTATGAACATTGTTATGCTATAAGTAGGAATGATTCTAACAATGCACTGGCCAAACACATTTTAGACTACCCTGATCATGCTTTCAAATTTGCAGTTTTACAACATAGGAGCACTGACATTAGGGGAGGACCATGGCAAGTCCTTTTGGAAATTGATGAACTTATATGGCAGATCAAGACTAGAGCACAAGTCTTTCCGGGTTTGAATGAGAGCCTTTCTATCAAATGTATGTTGAGATATTTGGCCCTTAAACGATGATATTAAAGGGTTTACACATACATATACATTTCTGGTTCACTTAGATAGATTTTTGGATTTACTGTTTATGTTAATTTTTATTTATGGTTTCACTTACCATATTTATACATTCATATACATATATATTCATACATTGTTAAATTCATAGTTTTTAGTTAATAATTTGGTAATTTTGTTGAAACATTGTCATGTGTTTATAATATTTATTGGTGTCTGACATATATTCCTTTATGAGAATAAGATTTATATAGTAACTTATGGTTTATTTGATGCTGAGTGGCGAGGCTACTTTAAAATTTTCCTGCTTGTTAAGTAGGCTGACTCATCAACTTACTCAGCTTAATAGGATATAAGGAGAACCAAAACTGTTTTACAACTGTTTGTCTGAAGAAGGCAAGTTAAAGTGCTTGCCAAAAGCGCTCACATTAAAGGTTTTTTTCTTTATTTTATTCCGTATTTGTGTGACAGTATTCATTTTTTGTCGGCTTTTATGGTTTCCTGCTGTGCCTGTTTTTACCAGACTTAGAGAATATATATTGATGTCCTACACAAAGCTTTATAAACATCTTCCAAGGCTGGTAAGAGAGGGGGGATAGCCATATAACTGGGCATCTCATTCTCTATAAGGTCATATATGCTGCTTAGCTCTGGGGTAATTCCTGACTGCTCCCTAAAAAAACATCACTAAATCTAGGAGTCATCTGAGGAAAAGTGAATTCCTGTTTGGACTTAAGCTCAGGTTCATAGGCACAGTGTCTACTAGGAAACCACCATTGTCCTCATCAGATTCCTCATCATTCTCTGAAATAACAGAAAGGTCTCTAGCCAAATTAGCACTAGAGTCATGTATCAGAATACAAACACCTGAATCAGCTGTCATAAGGAAACCACAGCAGCAATAATTTGATAACCAGCTGTATAATGAAGCTTCTGTTTCTTTTGAACGTCATGACTAGATAAAATATCTGGGGAGAGAGTATTACGTCTGGTAAGTGATCTCTTACTCCAGATTACTTCTAAAGGGTTTAGTTCTCCCATACCTGTGCCAGGTACTGGAAAGCCCCATAGGATGCATATAAGTCTTGTTCCATAGTGCCTGGCAACACTATACAAGAGTGAGACAAGGAAAAAGGTAAATGTTCTATGGGTTGAACAGTGGCCCTGACAGAATCATTTACCATAGGCTGAAGCACATTTTTTTTTCTTTTTTTCAACTGGATTTGACTGGGGGGGGGGGGGGGGGGGCAGAATTAGGATCCATCAAGTCAGGAGACAGAACAGCAGCAGGAATAACTATGTGACAGTACTGGATAATATAGCACAATCAGCACTTAAAGTTTCTAGCAATAATTGTGTCCCCACATAACTAAACTCTGCTATTATCACAGAAAATCAGTTTGAAATAGGTTAAAAAAATTTTTTTATAACTGACAGAAGTTACATTTTTTCAATACATGAAGTCCAAACACCAAAGCAACTGATGTGGCAAACCAGTGTTCAAAATTAGCTCCACAAACATTAACCATGTTAAACTACCATAAAATAATTTAAACTATCTATATATATAGTCAGAGAGAGTAAAATTTCCACAGTACATTTAAATAACTTTTTTGCAGCAAAACTGTGATCTGGTGTTAAAAACACGCAATGCAGATTTTTAGCTATAGTAAATAATGTATACATTATAAAAAGAGTTCTGCAATGTTAACCTAAGATGAAAATCAAGTACAGTAACAATATTCTGCTTGCACAAGACAGCCCTTAGTGTCTAATAGTACACAGAGACACTATCCTTCTGAGAGAAATATGGAAAGTTTCCTCAGAAACAGTAAAAACAAGCATTTATCAAACATACAAGACAATAAACACTGCTTCAAGATGAAATTAACACAGGAAGTACTGCAAACATTGAAAGAAATAAAGTATTACATATTTTAAATAAACATAAAATTAGTTAGAGGAGGGTCCTTAAACAGGGATTATCTGAGCAGTAATCTAGAAAAATCAGCACTGGATCCTGTGAAGAGTCAGAGGGCTTTCTTCTTTGGATGACAGAAAAAGACTGAACACTGAGTTCTTGTTAGAGCTGAAGGCTTCCCTCTAAGGTTGTGGTCAGACAATCAGCTGTCACAGAAAGAAAGTGAGAAGGGAGTAAGCTGGTCAATATCAGGTCACCTTTGCATATAACCCAACATGCCACTGAGGCAGTGTGAATGATGAAAATTATTAATTATATTCTTTGTTGAATCCAGTTTTTATTCCTATCCATTATTTTATTTGTTTTGATGCAAAAAAGAGAGTATATATTTTTACTGCACGGAATATGTTTTACTATTATACAAAGACAGTTTAGACATTTTAGGCATTATGTACTTCATTTGAGAGGCAACACAAAGATAATTTTATTTTTAGGTATTATGTACTTCATTTGAGAGGCAATGCAAAGAGAATTTTGTTGATTAAATGAATTGTACTATAGCAGTCATATTCCACACCTTCTGATTTAGGTTGCCTATTAAAACAAACAAAATACTATGATAGCATAACTGCAACTAATACTATGCAGTTTGGGAATGTGTACTTCAGAAATGTCTCGGTTCTCAGAACGACTCAATATATGGAACATGTCTTCACCAAAAACAGATTTCATCATACAGACCCTGATTTCCTGATTGCCAGAAAAAAAATATTCTGCCAAATGTCAATCCTAATACATTGGCTGGGCTAAAAAAACCAAGAAGAACAGACTGGAACGGAGAAAATCAGAAAGCCACTAGTCCACTCAGCGATATGAATCTCCTCAGAGTACTAAAACAGATCTATGACAGTTTCTTTTTAAACAAAAAAAGCGCGCCAAAAAAAAACACCCTCTTGGTTTGAACTTGCCAGGTAGGATCGCTATGGAGATTTGCACAGTATGTACTTAGAGACAGGATCTCTTTTTATATGGCATAATGTTCTAAAGATTTTTTAACATTCTAGTGTAGTCATACATGACATGGTGTTTCACGACTTGGCGGGGTACACTTAAGATGTTTAGCAGTCTGTGTATCCGATCTGGGCAACATTTAGTTTATTTTAGTTAATTGTAACAGGGACATGTACACATGGAGTTTTCTTGCCCTGTTGTTGCCAAATCGGACTGGTTTGGTGTTTTTACATTACGGCTTTGTAGCCCATGTCCGCTTTTTATTTAGGATTTAAGGTAAATATCAGTCCGGACAGGTTCTGCTTTTTGACAGTCAATGGTTTTAACTAACAAAATGTTTTACCTTCTGTTACACTCCGTAATTACAAGGTTTTAACTTAAATAGCACTGTCTTAAATGTTATTGACATGACAAGCTTTTGACTTGTTAAAAATTCATGTTTATACTCTCTGTACCTTTAATAATGGTGCGCTGCCTAATTTTTTTGGCGCGCTTTTTTTGTTTAAAAAGAAACTGTCATAGATCTGTTTTAGTACTCTGAGGAGATTCATATCGCTGAGTGGACTAGTGGCTTTCTGATTTTCTCCGTTCCAGTCTGTTCACATTGGCTGGGCTGTTAGGCTACACTACAGAAAATGAACAAGTTGGGAATGTGAGGAAAATTGGGAAAAAATATAGTACAAACATTATAAGGTATAATATGTGCAGTAGTGATAAGGTATTAGTGGTTGATCTGTGGAAACTTCTCTAATTCTCAGGGCTGTAAAATCTAATTAATTTTACTACAGTGCATAATGTGACGCCCGTGCCCTGGCCCAGCAATCAAGGAGCCTCAATCCTCACCACTAACAGCCAAGATGGCATCTCATATATGAGGAAAGGATAACAAATACACATAGTAAAGTGCAATTTCCCTTAAGAGCACACAGAGATCACAGTCAGTCTGGGGCTGGTCGCTCCCTTGATCTCCAGGTCCGCAATAAGACTCCCCACTGGCACAGCTATAGGACCCAGATCTCAGCTTAGTAGGCAAGTTAAAAGCTCTAGCACCCTCTTTGTCCAACCAGTGCTTCGTGTCCCTGCCGAAGTAGCTGACACACACACACACACGCACACACACACACACACACACACATGCACTTTGAGAAGAGTTTATACAACCACACAGACACTTCGGTGGAAGGCTGGAACGGTTTCTCCAGCTATACCCCTTTCTCCCAGAGTATACGGTAGTTCCACTTGCCACCACCCACTAATACTTATCAGCTACTCAAAGGCCCTTAAAAGGCTGCACAATTATTACTGTGCAATATTATTATCCAATTGGTAGTTGTGACTAAACAGTCAAGGCGTATTAGAGTGACTTGGTACAGGATCCTTATATACATGCAATGTACTCTTACAGCTTAATTTATCTCTACACAAAACAGCCACAGTTGAAAGGTTTTTAAAATATTTAATAATAAATATTTAAAACCACAAGACAATACTTTCTACTACACAGTGCTAGTCAAGAGTTCAGAGATCACATAGAAATACTTAAAATAAATCAGCAGTATAGTTCTGACATCACAGAAAAACACAGTCTAATCTTTCCTGTTCCTAGCTATTTCTAAAAGAAAACACAAGTCTAAGATAACTTACATATGAGCAAGACAGTGCTGTGAGTTGGATGTTCCAGACAAAAATGCTTAATGCCTTCTGATTCTCTGTTTAAATTGCTATTGCAATCCTGATTCCTATTACATCATTTTTTACACTTTCCTGGTGTTCCCAGGCTGACAAAAAACTGCATTTACATTCTTATACACCTACACAGAAACCAGAGCCATAAAGGACATTACACATGTAAATTCTGGTCATTAACTTTAGCCTTAAAACAATAGGCAGGAAGCCTTCATCTACTCCGGCCGAAGCCGAATTGTAAACATCAAAGACAGTCATGAAATAATTTTAATTTCAAAGGAAAGACAAGAAATGCTTGACTTAGCTTTCTTTACAGCAGAGGGAAATATTGCTACATTGTTTTAAGTTCAACCTTTCACAGCATATTCTTTCATTTAAGAAAACAAGCCTGTATTTCAACATTCATATTTACAAAGGACAGAATTATGTACCAAATTCTATTTGACTAGGCTGGCAGCCTTCACCCGTCTCTACCAGTCTTCACACACCCCCCCCCCAGAGAACTCAAGCTAATTTTTCAAGTGACCCTTGATAAACGCCGCTTGAGAGGGTTAGGTCTATCTGAGTATACCCACCCCATTCCCTGTCTTGAGAGCCGATCTGCATTGGCATTGCTACTCCCACTGTGGTGCTGCACTGACATATCATATGCTTGCAACCTCAGGCTCCATCTTTGCAACTTGGCATTTTGCTGGCTGGCTTTGTTTAACCATATTAGGGGGTTGTGATATGTCATAACAGTGAACTTCCTTCCATACAGATAAGGCTGAAGTTTCTGCAGTGCCCACACTATGGCAAGACATTCCTTTTCTACAGCTGCATAGCATTTCTCCCTGGGTTGGAGCCTACAACTGAGATAAATCACTGGGTGCTCTTCTCCCTCTGAAGAAATCTGGCTAAGTACAGCTCCCACCCCATGGTTTGAAGCATCCACCTGCACAACAAATTATTTGCTGTAATCTGGACTGGCTAACACAGGGGGTCTTCCCAAAGCTTCTTTAAGCTTCTGGAATGCCTCCTCACATGCTGGGGTCCACACTACCTTATCTGGCCCGTTCTTCCTTGTCAGGTCTGTGAGGGGAGCAGCTATGGTACTATAACTGGGATGAACTTTCAGTAGTACCCTGCTGTCCCTAAAAATGCCCTCACCTGCTTTTTGGTAACAGGCCATGCCTGAATGGCTTCTACTTTGGCACGTTCTGGCCTTATCTTACCACTCCCTACTCTATGTCCTAGATAGGAGACCTCCGCCATACCCACCTGACATTTGCTTGGCTTAATGGTAAACCCTGCCCTCTGTAGTCTGCCCAGCACCTCTCTGACATGCTGAAGGTGCTCTGGCCAGGAATGGCTGTAGATGGTAATATCATCTAGTTAAGCAAGGGCAAACCCTCCTGCTCCTGCTAGGATATTATTTACCAGCCTCTGGAAAGTTGCTGGGGCATTCTTCATTTCAAAGGGCATATTTGTGAACTCATACAAGCCAAAAGGAGTCACAAAGGCTGATTTCTCTCTAGCACTGGGAGTCAAGGGCACCTGCCAGTAACCCTTGGTAAGATCAATGGTTGCAAGATACTTAGCCCCACCCAGCTGCTCAAGGGCCTCATCTGTCCTAGGTACGGGGTAAGCATCTGACTCTGTGTGACTATTTAATTTCCTGTAGTCCACGCAGAACCTGGAGCTGCCATCCTTCTTTGGAACCAGCACCACTGGGGAGGCCCAGGGACTGTTGGATTCTTGAATCACCTCTAGTTCCAACACCTTCTGTACCTCCTCCCTCAGAGTCTGTCTGACTCTCTCAGGCACTCTATGAGTGGCCTGCCTAATAGGCCTTTGGGGCCCTGAATCCACCTGGTACTGCACCAGATGGGTGCACCCTGGTTTCCCAGTGAACATGTCCCCAAATTCCTGCAACACTGCTCTGATTTCTCAAACCTGGGTAGGAGATAGCTGCTGGGACATTGCTACCCCTTCCACTGAGGTGTCACCCAAGCTTCACTGAGGAGATCAGTCCACAGATCTCCCTCAAACTCCTTCTGCAAGCCACTGCAAATGCTCAGCACAAGGGCCTCCCTATCATGGTAAGGTTTCATCATGTTAACATGGTACAATTTGTGCCCCTGCCTTCTGCCTAGCAGTTCCACCATGTAGTTAACATCACATACCTTTCTTACCACCTTGTAGGGACCCCCCCCCAAGCTGCTTGCAGCTTGTTGTGTCTGACAGGAATGAGAACAATTACCTGCTGCCCCACAGCATACTCCCTAGCTCGAGCATTCCTGTCATACCACACCTTTTTCTGTAGATGGGCTTCTGCTAGGTTCTCATGGGTCAAGCCCATGAGTTCCCTGAGCCTTGTCCTGAGGTTTAGGATGTATGCCACAACAAACTCCTTGAGACTTGCACTCACTTTCCCACTCATCTCAAATTAAATCTAGAGGCCCCCTCACTCTATGCCCATACAGCAACTCAAAGGGTGAAAGAACCTGTAGATTCCTGGGGAACCTCTCTGTAAGTAAACAACAGATGGGGCAAATATTTGTCCCACTCCCTCTTAAACTGATCTGCAAATGCCCGTAGCATGGACTTGATTGTAGAGTTTAACCTCTCAACAAGACCGTTAATTTGGGGATGGTAGGGGTGGTCTTCATGTTCTTCACCTCACAGGACTTCCACAGACAAGCTAGCAGGTCTGACATGAAATTGGCACTTCTGTCAGTCAGTATTTCTTTTGGGAAACCTACCCTGCTGAAAATCTCTAACAAAGCATTTGCCACCTTCTCTGCCTCAATGGAGGACAAAGCCACTGCCTCAGGGTATTGTGTAGTTAATCCACTACCACTAGGATATACTTTTTCCTGTGGAACTTGGGGTACTCAGAGGACCCACAATATCCATAGCTACCCTCTGGAATGGCTCCTCAGTCACAGGGAAAGGCATCAAAGGAGCTCTCATCTTGTCACCTGCCTTGCCTACCTTTTGGCACTGCTCATAGGTCCACCAGTACCCTGTTACATCTCTGGAAATTCCAGGCCAAAAGAAGTTCTGCATAATATGCCTCTTTGTACGTTTTTATGCCCATATGACCTGCAAAGGGAATTTCATGGGCTATGGCTAGAAGCACCAGACATAACACTCTAGGCACTACCGACTGCTGTACTCTCTCACATTCTAGCCCTCCCTCAGGGGTCCACACTCTGTATAGTAACCCTTTGTCCCAGTATACAGATTCCCCCTTTCCTTGAAAATCAGGTGCCTCCCTGGCTACCTGCCTCAGGCCTTGCAATGTAGAGTCTGAGAGCTGAGCCTGTCTCAACTCTCTCCTTGTAACCCGTCCAGCTCCCCTTCCACAGGAAGTCTGGCATCCTCTGACAGTGGCGCCTCACCGTTAGCCTGGGTACTACTACTCACCTCTACCTTTGCAGTCACTATGTCCAAGGGAACATCAGTACCCACAAGTAGCTGTGGCTCACCTTCAGTTTCACTGCTACAGGGTAACTCCCTCCCTGAAGTAACCATCTCACCAGTCCTGGCTGCGGTATGCAATCTATCTAGGTCTCCCCCAGGCTACCAGACCCGCATGCTTGTCTTTTAGTCTGACCACGTGTAACTGCATAAGCACATGGTACTGCCTCATCCCAGTCCTCCCCTATCAGGACATCTGCAGGATGGTAGTTCGGTACCCCTGTTGTCTCAAGACAACCTACTATTGGCATTTTGTCTTTCCCACTAACTGGCTACCTCATCTTTTGTTCCCCACCTTGCCTCTGTGGACATCTGTATGCCACATTACCCCACTGGTTGCATTCAAAACATTTAACCCTAGCTCTTGGACGTGTACCTGGACTAGAGGCTTCCCTGCTACTGGCAGATTATGTTGTGGCAGTCTGTGCTGCCCGCCATGGGTTCCTTTAGACCCTTGAGCAGTACTTGGGGTCTCCTTCCTGTGCAGGGCTGCCGTGCTTGCCTGGTATAAGTCCCCCTTCTTCCCCAACTCATCTGAGATAGCACATTGTCTATCAGCTAACCAGATCCTCATGTTCTCAGGCAAAGTGCTAAGGGGTTGTTCCCTCACCAAAAGGTCTGCCAGCCCTTCAAAAGTGGTGACCTGACATCCACTCACCCACCTATGGAAATAAGTGCTCAATTCAGCAACATATTATCACACATTTTCTTCTGCCTTGCATCTATGCTCACAAAACTTTTTCCTATACGTTTCAGGTATTAGCTTAAAAAACTCCTATAATAGACAATTTTTTACAGCAGTATAATCAAAACATGCAATGTCAGATATTTTAGATAATACAGTTACAGCTTTACCATGGAGTAAGGGGGTCAGGAACCATACCCAGGGCCCTTAATCAACTTCATACTGTTTACATACCCTCTCAAACATATGAATGAAACTATTAAAATTATCTCCCTCTTTAAACTGAAGAAGACATTTACTGACCTTTTGTGCTTCTGGGGTCCAGTTACTCCCTTCCCTATTACCTCCATAACTCTGGCAAAGAGTCAGCATCTCCTTCTCATGCTGCCTCTCTTTTTCTTCAGCTTCTAGGCATAGCAGTTTCTCATTCTCCTCATTCTCTAGACGCTTCCATCTCTCAGCTGCTTCTAATTTCACATGCCTGGCCTCCAACTCAAGTATATTTAGCTCCAGCTGGATTTTTAAGTCCACTGCAGAAAGGTTGAGCTGTCCATTCTCCGAGGGTATTATATCTCCACTGCCAGTCTGATTGTCCTCCTGGTTGCTGTTTTCTGATGCAGCTGTAACCAAGGCTGCAATCAGGTCTGCCTTAGGTTTCCATGCACCAGTCCCCTAGCCTGGCACATCTCCGCCAGCTGGCTCCTTGTCAGCTTTCCATACTCTTCTGCTGACATGCTGTCTGCTCACCCTGACTAACTAAGCTAACAAAAGACATAAAACAATTGTGATCTGAACTCTGAGTATTCACTGCATGGCTGTTTTAGAGTACAAAACACCTTCAAAGCTCACTGTACACAAGGTACAGTATTCACTCTACCCACACCACTACAAGCCATTTAGTATTTGCCAACTAATTAATATGTGATGTGGATATCCCACCACTGTCAAACAATTAATATGTAATGCCTGTGCCCTGGAGCAGCAATCAAGGAGCCTCAGTCCTCACCACTAACACCCGAGAGGGTGTTTCATATATGAGGAAAGGATAACAAATACACACAGTAAAGTGCAATTTCCCTTAAGAGCATACAGAGATCACAGTCAGTCCAGGGCTGGCAGCTACCTTGCTCTCCAGGTCCCCAATAAGGCTCCCCACTGGCACAGCTATATGGCCCAGATCTCAGCTTAGTGGGCAAGCTAAAACCTTTAGCACCCTCTCTAACTAGTAGTTCGCGTCCCTGCCCAAGTAGCTGACACACACACACACACACACACATGCACTTTGAGAAGAGTTTATACAACCACACAGACACTCCTGGGGAAGGCTGCCACAGTTTCTCTAGCTGTGCCCCTTTCTCCCATACTATACAGTAGTTCCACTTGCTACAACCCACTAATACTTATCAGCTACTCAAAGGACCTTAAAAGGGTGTCCAATTATTACTGTGCAATATTATTATCCAATTGGCAATTGTAACTAAACAGTCAAGGCTTATTAGAGTGACTTGTTACAGGATCCTTATATACATGCAATGTACTCTTAGAGCTTAACTTATCTCTACAGTTGAAAGGTTTTAACATATTTAATAATAAATAATTAAAACCACAAGACAATACTTTCTACTACACAGTGCTAGTCAAGAGTTCAGAGATCACACAGAAATACTTAAAATAAATCAGTTGTACAGTTCTGACATCAAAAAAAAGCACTTAAGCTAATCTTTCTAGTTACTAGCTATTTCTAAAGAAAACACACGTCTAAGATAACTTACATATGAGCAAGACACTACTGTGAGTTGGATGTTCAAGACAAAATGCTTAATGCCTTCTGATTTTCTCTGTTTAAATTGCTATTGCAGTCCTGATTCCCATTACATCATTTTCTTACACTTTCCTGGTGTTCCCAGCCTGACAGAAACTGCATTTACATTCTTTTATACCTAGGCAGAAACCAGAGCAATAAAGAACATTCCACATGTAAATTCTGGTCATTAACTTTAGCCTTAAAACAATAGGCAGGAAGCCTTCATCTAGCCCAGCCAGAGCCAAATTGTAAACATCAAAGACAACCATGAAATAATTTTAATTTCAAAGGACAGACAAGAAATGCCTGACTTAGCTTTCTTTACAACAGAGGGGCAATGTTGCTACATTGCTTTAAGTTCAACCTTTCACAGCATATTCTTTCATTTAAGAAAACAAGCCTGTATTTCAACATTCATATTTACAAAGGAAAAAATTATGTACCAAATTCTTTTTGACTAGGCTGGCAACCTTCACCCATCTCTACCAGTCTTCACACATAACACAACACAATATATTTGTTGGACAAATAAAGTAAAATATCTCAGTTAACAAGGATATATAGTAGTTGGAATAAGTACATTTTTAGAAATCATTTGTAATTAAGGAATGGCTGACATATCCCAAAAATTTCCACAGTGACAGAAACACACTGGTAAATGATTCCATATCAAATGCATAATCTGTTGCACCCTGAGAATCTCAGGTAGTCTCTCTCAAGTTGAAGGCTGAGGGCTTGTTGACTTATAGGGATTTAGTAGTCCCCTTCTGTTGGTATAGGGTAAACCACATCTTTAGGCCACCTTACATGGGATGTGGTACCTATTCAGTAAACATTCTTCTTGATGCTGTTCTGGAAACAATAACTGAATAAACCCGCACTTCTTCATAAATTCCAAAAAATAAAATCCACTGCTGTATTTGGAAGGCAGAGTTTTGCACACTCTCAATGCAGGGGAAACCACCTGTACCCACTTGTTTATATTACCAGTTCTGAAGCTGCTGCATGTTGTGCAAAAGAGCAATTTCTCTGATGTAGCAATTTCAGAGAACCACGAGTCAGTGGGCTATCTAACAAACACATCCTTGATAAATAGCATAACCACCTTTATGTATATTTCTCCACTAAACTGTCAGCCAATGCACATTCTGAAGAAGTGGACACATGGCCATAACTTGATGACCACAGAACACCTACACTGTGGATTCTGGATGAGTTATAGCTGTTGGAAAGCCATGCCAGGAAGCTGTAGGTAAACTGCTATTACAGTAATCCATCTAAAACAATACCACTGTATAAGCAATAGCTAAAAGACCCTTTCAGGAATAATATAATTCATCTACTTTATGTTTTCAACATAAAAAAAGGTATTAGCTACACTTTTGCCACATGGTCACTTAGAAACAGATATTTAACACCACCCCACCCCCAGATTATACATTCTATAAACTCTTTCTATCCTGGAATGAATACATGAGGGACATGATAAGCAGTCCACTCCCAGTGTCACGTTCCTGTTGTGGTCATTGGCCTCAAAACAATGCATTTTATCAGCTACTATATGTCTAGATGTGAATGTATCAAAATATTCTTCGAGTGTCTCAGGTAAATCTGGTCAGGAGCATAAAAGACAAAGGACTAAGTATGATGCACATAAAAGTGATTACTAAACATCTCTTTTCTTATGTTTCCCACTCTTACCGTGTAAATTGTGTATAGCAATGAGAGCAGAACTGAAACCTAAGGACTTTGCAGGTCAGACAGTAACATTTGGACAACTATATTCTTGATACAACTTTCTGTTATGGTCTGAAACCTAAGATTAAAATGATTTCATAGCAACACATGACAGACCATTTTAAGTGCTCATCATACCATTCACTCAGCATTTCATGATCAACTATGCCAAATGATGAAGTGAGATCAAGGAGGACTACTATGGAATCTAAACAACTGTCACACATCAGGAGGACTACCAGGGACTTTAAACGAAAGTTATGTACTTGCTGTAACAATAGATCTGTGTTGTCTGATTTCCATCTGTTTCAACACATGGGGTTGTCGGATCCAATTGGAGCCAAACTTAGTACCATTCCTGAAGCTTTTAAATCCAGAGCTCTGACTTCTCCCCTCCCCATAATTCCCTCCAATCTCCTTTGTACCTCAGATAGAATTTGTCCTACCAAGTTAAAACTTACAGTCTAGGTACCAAGCTTTGCATGACATACCAAAAATGACTCTCATAGTCTGATAGGACTGTTCACAGACAGGGTACAAGTGAGAGCCATTTAGTCACCAGAAGCCACTAGGTGATAATTTGGAAGGGGAAGGACGGACGGAGGGAGGATGAACCGGATGAAAATCAAAATAATATGGCTCTATCTTTATGGTAATACATAACTTTTGTAACTAATGTTGTATATTTTCATCCAATTCAACACAGGAGACAGATTCCCAAGCTGTTATTACCTGGATGGTATCAAGGAAGGACATTCCTGGGAATGGTGGAAACAAAGGAGGAACATAATCTAAATTGTACATCCAGTTTATATTGAGACAAAAAGATGTGTAATGTTGACCAAGTTGCAGCAGCACAAATATCAACGGGGAGAATATTCATAAATACTGTAGATATGGCTTTGGCTCTCGTGAAATGAGCTTTAGGTTTCATTTACAGGGATAAACTCTTTTTTTGTATCAACAAAAAAAATTACAATCTGATAACCATCTTAAAAGTGTTACCTCACAGACTGCTTTGCCTAATTTAGCTCTAGAAGGCAATGGACAGTTGGTCCAATTTCCTGAAGTGTTTTGTTCTGTGATGGTAGAAACTAAGTTGGCGATGAACATCCAACATGAGTAAAATGTAAATGTAATGTAGAAAACTCTGTCTTTCTGAAAAACTAGATAAGGGGTTTGCAAGAAAGGGCTTGTTACTCTGAAATTTGTCTGGCCAATCTAAAAACTACAAGAAAAATTGTCTTCCAGTGAGAAATTTTAAGTCCACTGTTGCAGCTGGTCCAAAGGGGGATTGAGTTAAAGCTTGGAGCAAAACATTGATATCCCATGTTGGCACTCAGTTTCTAATTTGAGGACACAAAAGGAATGTTCTCCTCAGAACGGCTTTGGGAATTTTTAGAGATGCTATCATTCTGACCTATGTGGAAATTAGAAATTGCAGGCATTTGCACTTTAATAGTGGGATAACTACAGCCACTGTGGAAAGGTTAAGTCAGAAATTCCAAAACAGAACAAATGGGGGCTTTCGACATAGGCCAGCAGGAAAATCTTACGCATTGCTCTGGTAAACCTTTTTTTGTGGAATGTTTTTGACAAGCTGAGATAATGTGAATAACCAAAGGTGGGAGCCTGGGATCACAAGCTACAGTCAAAACTGAAGGAATTAAGCGGTTAGTTTACTGGACTTTTGGTCTGGAGGAGGAAATCCAGCTGGGTGAGTCAAAATCTCTAAATACTAATCTAACATCCTGGAGGATGTACTAGTAAAGGCCACAGGAAAGAGAACTGTGTTTGCTGGGGCCAGAAAGGTTTAATCAGGATCACTCTGGTCTTTCACCTTCTTGCTTTCTGAATAAACCTATTCATTGGGGTCTACAGAGGAAATGCATAAAGGAGACCTGTGGACATCTGAGGACTACAACCTCCCTCAGAGACTACCCTTGTTGGGGGGGATCACGGCAAAGTAGCTGCTGCATTTTTGTTCATGTAAGATGAAACGAGGACACAGCAAGGTTGACCCCAGTGGCTGAAAAATAAAGTTGGCACTGCTGGAATGAGGGACCACTTGTGTGAGGCATTAAGAAGGTTCTGCTCAATCTGTCTGCCAATACATTGAATATTCCTGGGATATGTGCTGCTATCAGAAATTAGTTTCAAGACATTATCCACTGCGATACTCTCATAGCTTCCTGACAGAGTATGAATGTTTTTTTTTTTTCTGATGTACCAAACTACTGCCATGTTTTCTGTCTGATTGAAATCAGATGCTTGGGAAGGAAGTCCTGAAAGGGCTGCAGTGTTAGGAGGACTGCCCTCATCTCCAACACACTGATGTGAAGACTGGCCTCTAGATGTGTCCAAGAACCTTGGACAATCTTCCCTTTGAAATGTCCTTCTCACCTGAGAAGTGAGGTGTCCATAGTTACAACAGCCAGTGGTAGATCTGGATAAAAGGTCAGACTTGCTGTCACCAACAGAGACTTTATTCACCAACTGATATGATCCTTGCATGTTTGAGTAATACCAAGGTGTATAATGAATGAAAGGTGTGTAATAATGGATGAATATTTTGTGACCATTCAACAGAGACAGCGCACTGGAGTACTCCCATGTGGAATCTGGCTAATGGAACCAGCATAATTGTAGTGGCCATCAGACCTAACACCAAAGAATTAGTCTTGCTGAGGGGATGAATGTTGAAGTACTTGTGTAGCCACTAGATGGAGTGAGAGCACTCTGGTGTTGAGTAATTTGGCAATCTGTGAAGATGTGTCTAGGTGGCATCTAATAAATTCTATTTGTTTTGTTGGCACTAGGTAACTCTTGGGTAGGTTTATTGTGATTCCCAAGTTCTGCATTAAGTGGAGCAAGTCCTCAAGCCAAAAGAGGCACAGGCCTCATTCTATCTCAAGATTGGCATCACCCAAGCAATATACACAAAGGGAATGCAGATCCTGTGGAGGGATTGTTTGCCCACATTCCACACAACATTTGAAACTCTGGCTGCCTGGTATCCTGGAAACTGGAAAAAAAAAAACTACAGCCAAGTTAAACCAACCACATAGGAATGCTATCATTGATGAGAAATAGCACAACCACACACACACACACACACACACACACACACACACACACACACACACACACACACACACACACACACAAACTACAAATGCTATCTAATTGAAAAAAACATATACATGAACAAGAAAAATATACTCTAACACTATACCCAAGTTATTGATCAACAACTACACTCTTTCTTCCTTAGACTATATGAATTCTACAGAAAATAAATCTGGAGAGACAAAGCTCTCAGCAGGACAGGAGATTTTAATGAAGTAGAAAGGCTGTGCTTGTCTTTATAGCAAGAACCCTTGTAAAACATGTCTGATGCTTCAGGCGGCAAACAAAATCTGAGGTACTAAAGTGGAGTGGTGGGAATTATGGGTAGGGGACAACTCAAAGCCCTGGATCTGAAAGCATCAGGAATGGTGTCAAGGTTGAATCTGATCGGATCTGACAACCCCATACAATGAATCGGATGAATATAGCCAACAAAAGATCCAATGATCACTCATCAAGAGGACTATTAGGAAATATAACTGCTAGTCACTAATCAGGAGATAACTGAAAAAAATTGACCATAGTTCATTCATTATTATTTCCTGACTGAAAATGTTAACACGATGTGATATGGCATTTTCCAAAAACTGAAGATTTTAAATATTTCTTTAATTCTTAAGTTCATCAAAGTCATTTTAGCATTTTAGTCAAGCTTGCTGATATTTTTATATAAAAATCTGTATTTATTTTAAATGACTTGTAACTCATTACAGCCAAGTGCACCTCCAGGTGTTTCTGCAGTTACTGCCTACTGACACCTCTAGATGTCAAATATTGCTTGTTCATATTTGCATTAATAATTCCAAAACCATGCTACATACAGGGTATCTGAAGATTTCATCCTAAAGCAAACATGATGGCAAATACAATTTGGTATTTGACCTCCATCTAATGCAGCTAAAGAGATACTGAATATTATTTGTATACTGTTTATTTCTGTTGTAATAATTTTCAAATTTCTCTAAATATCTCAAAAGTCAAGTAACACAGACAGAACTGCATAGCCTCATATGATAGCTCACAGCTCTATGAAGAAAATCCTGCTGACAGTATGTGTCTTTCTTGAATGGTTACTGAGATATCATAAGCTGTTTACACAACATTACAAAATTCAAATTCACTGCCTTTATTTTGGCTTATAAAATCCAGTTTAAAGCATCAAACTGAATGAATGCCACTAATATAAAGATTAATTTATCCTGAAGAGTTTACTATTTACAATTTTCTGGTAACACTTACGGTTCAAGAGATACGAATATTTGTTTGAACTGTAACGTGATAACTTCATTTTTTTTAAAGGAGCAAGCCACACCCACTCAGAGTTAAAAGTACACACTCAACAGAGCTGTACTGGAAGGAATGAGTTAAGTTATGATGTGAGAGTGTTCAATCTTGCCGTTTGTTCTTACACATGGGTTCGGAGCCAATCCTCGGCTCCGAGTCGGCCGCTTGGCAAAGCTCTGCATCGAGAAGAAGCTCAAGACCAACCTGTCTCCCACAATTCCCTCTGCCTTTACCTCAGATCTAGTTTGCCGCTGCAACGTTCGCATCTTTTTCGATGAGCTCAGACCAACTGGCAGATAAGATATCCTTTTTTTTTTTTTTTCTAGGATTACTTAGAAAATTCTTCTATTTTCAATTTAAGACCTTTAGTGTGTGTGTGTGTACGTGAGTCGAGGGTTTCTTAACCTTATACAGGTATATATTAATATATATAGTTAGTTTCCCTCGGGGCTTACCCCACCCACTAACTTCGGATTTTGCTACTGGATTTGACTTAAACACTATATACTTGTGGTACCATCCTTAGTGTTTTTTGGCTGTGACTGTCTGTTAATAGGACTGTGTAGATATATATATTTAGATATATATAACATTACTGGATTTGACTGTTTCATATACTTGATAATGTCTGAAAAAGCAAAGTCAGGGTTCAAACGGTGCCAATGTGGACAGAAAATGTCTGTCACAGATAACCATAGCTCCTGCGTCTACTGTCTTGGCCCTCTCCATCTGCAAGAAGACTGTTCCATTTGTCATTCTTTCAGTGGAAGGGTCATGACAGATAGGCGCAGGAAGCTCATGGACAGAGGCCTTTTGAAGCCTGCCTTTCAAGAGGCTCTTGATAAATCGGACCAGGCATCTAAATCCTCGAAGGAGTCGAAGACGTCGGAGCCCATGTCATCGGCTCCGAGCTCTTCGTTTAAAGTTCGTTCACCGGTTCCACAGACCTCGGGGCCGAGTGTCGAACTTCTGTTTGTCACCGAGCCTCGAGTCTTGAAACCGGTGATGGAGCTTCCACCTCCTATGCTTTTGAGATCGGCTCCATCTTCGATTCCTTTGACGCGTTCTTCTAGACCCCTCTCTGACTCCGATGTAGATCGTGTGGTGCAGAAGTTAATGGAGAATATGGCCTTGTCCAAACTCATCTCAGTCTCCTCCCAGTTGGTGTCGAGACTCGAAGGCCTTCCCTTATCTCCATCTGTTCCTCCTCCGAGGTCTATTCAGCCTTCAGAGCCGGGAGAGGCTGATCTGATGATCGTGGAGCCCTCGGTGCCGGAGCCGGCTTTCTCTCGGTCGGCACCGTTCACCTCGACTCCGATGGATCCATTACCGGAATCGCTGAGCCGACGATCTATCCTTGGTTCCGGGACCGAGAGTCGAACCGATGTTTCGGTTCCGACTCTCCCTCTCGGTGCCTCGGCATGGATCGATTCAGCTCAGTCCTCGGGGTCGATGCCCTCGGTCCCCGTCTCGGGATCCCTCTGCCTTCTTCGGAACCGAGGGATCCCTCGACTAGGGACCTGGCGGCCTTCGACCTTATGAGGAAGGTGTTGTCAACTCAGACAACCACTTCAGCAGAGACAGCCTCTCCTTCCCATAAAGGCCCGTTATCCTCCTCTGCACCCACGGCTACTTCAAAGCGTCGAGAACCAGTGTCTCAGCCGCTCCCAGAGGGAGCCCCTTCTTCCTCGGAGACTTCATCGGATGCCCCCCCGAGGAAGTTCCGAGGAAAAGATTGTGTAAGAGGAGACACTTGGATTCTCCACAAGAATCCTTAACATCGGACACTGACTTGGATGAGTCAGAAGGGTCCCCAAAATCACCCTCGGAGGATGTCTCCTTTTCTGACATCCTGGAGATCCTGAAACAGAGAGGTGATTGGCAGGTCCTACCCCCTTCTGAGGATGAGTCAGTCTTGCTGAAGGCATTCGGTGCTCGCCCTTCTTCCTCCTGGGTCACTCCGCCCTTCGATGAGTTGATGGATTTGATTGCTCGAAGGGCATGGGAGACACCTGACACAGTGGAGCCAGTCCCTAGAAAGCCTAATAAATATATTACGGCCCCTCAAGACAAGGCATATCTCACAAAGGGAGTTCCAGTGGATGCTATGGTGGTGGCAGCTGCCACTAAAAAGGAGATGTCTGAATCTTCCTCATCTGTCCATCCGCCTAACAGAGATTCTAGGACTATGGACAGGTATGGGAAGCGCATTTTTAGTTCAGCTGCTTTTTCCATGCGATCGCTGAACTATTTGACACATTTTACACGTTTACAGAGGGATCTAGTCAAAGAGTTGGGAGATACCCTCCAGGGTACTACAGATGCTGCTGTTGCAGAAAAAGTTACAGCACAGCTCAATACCCTTACATCAATTGTGAACTCGTCCATGAGGCTCATCTCGTATGCAGCCGAAGGGTCGAGTAGGGCTGCGGCTTCAGTGATTGCTCTTCGTAGACAATCCTGGATGCGCTTATGTTCCTTTGCGGAAGCCTTCAAGTCTTCCTTTACTAACGCCCCATTTGATGGTGCCACTCTCTTTGGCCCCAAAGTAAAGGAGACCCTTACCCGGTGTGAGCAGGAGGGAAAGACTTTGTCTGCTGTCGGAGTCCGTTTTTCCACCCCATCCAGACCATACCCCAAAGGGCAATGAGGTGGAAAAATGTGGTTTCAAAAACCCCAAGGCTCTTTCCCAGGCACACAGGGTGATGCCCCCTCCAGAGGCAGAGGGGGGGGCAGAAGTGGAAGACGTTGCCCTGGCGGCAGAGGGGGTCCGCAAAACCTAGGTGACAGGGATACACTCCCTGGGAAGCCTTTCCAGCACTCCTGAGAGGAGGCCCGACTGTCCTGCTCTGGAGGCAGTCGGGGGTCGCTTAGCTTTATACCCTCAGGCCTGGCAAAGTCTTACCTCAGACGAATGGGTAAAAAGCATTTTTACCAGAGGTTACAGAATTCCATTTCTATTTCCCCCATTACCACAAAAAAGACTCCCAGATGTACCGCCCCATCTGCGAGATCCTGCAGCTATAGAAATTTCAAAGCTGCTAGAAAAAAAGAGTCATCCAACCAGTCCCGGCGGACCAAAGAGGATTTGGAACTTACTCAAGGTTCTTTTTAGTTCCAAAAAAGACAGGGGACTGGAGGCCAATTCTGGACCTAAGCAAGCTCAATACCTTCATCAAGAAAGAAAAGTTCCGGATGGTCACGCTTCAATCTATCCTTCCATTTTTACAGAAGGACGACTGGATGTGCTCAGTAGATCTCAAGGACGCGTACTACCACATCAAAATGGCCAGAGCGTCCAGGGATCACTTGCGCTTCCGGCTGGGAGCCAGTCGCTTTCAGTTTTGGGCCCTGCCCTTTGGCCTAACCTCAGCCCCCAGGGTTTTCACCAAATGCATGGCAGTGGTAGCGTCTCACTTGAGACGCCTAGGATTCCAGGTGTTTCCGTATCTGGACGACTGGCTCCTTACTGCCACCACCGAGCGTCGACTGATTCAGGCCAGGGATTACACACTAGAACTTTGTGTTCATCTCGGAATTTCCATAAATTTCGAAAAATCTGCATTACAGCCATCTCAGCATATCTCATTCATAGGAGCAGATTTGGATACTCGTTGCTTGATTCTAAGGCTTCCCTCAGAAAGAATAGCCTCGCTACAAAATCACATATCTCTTCTCCTGTTGTCCAAGAAATCCCCGGCCAAACTGGTTCTGAAAGTTTTGTGTCTCATGGCGGCTTCCCTCATTGCGATACCCTTGGGAAGACTGCACATGAGAGTTCTTCAATGGCTGCTATTCGCACAATGGTCGTACCAACAGTTACCGCTGACACACGAAATTCACATCACAAACATCTGCAAATCGCACCTGTCTTGGTGGCTTCAGAACTGCAATCTCTCCGGCGGCCGACCGTTTGTGCTACCCACTCCGACAGCTACGGTGACCACGGACGCTTCCCTGATAGGGTGGGGGGACATCTTTCAGGGACAGACAGTCCAAGGAGAATGGACCAATCTACAGTACAACCTGCGCATCAATGTTCTGGAGATGAGGGCAGTGTTTCTAGCGTTGCAACACTTTTCTCCCCTTCTACCTCTAGGGACCATTGCAGTTCAAACGGACAACATGTCCGTAGTCTGGTACATAAACAAGCAAGGAGGAACCAAATCTTACCAGTTATGCAGAGAGGCCATGAGAATTTGGCAATGGGCAGAGTTCACGGGTCGCTTTCTGATAGCAACGCACATCCCGGGGTTATCCAACGTCATAGCGGACAGGTTGAGCAGAGCCATCCTGTTACCTCACGAGTGGTCCCTCAAACAAACAATTGCGGACATGATATTTCGCAAGTGGGGCCAGCCTTGCTGCGATCTGTTTGCGTCTCCAATGAATGCCAAATGCAGAAGCTACTTCGCCCTATTGCCCCCGCCAGGGGAAGTCCCCAGGGACGCTCTGATACACGATTGGCCCCCGGGTCTCCTGTACGCCTTCCCTCCTATACCTCTGATTCCAAGATTTCTGCAGAAAGCCAAGAACCTGGAGAGGACTGTAATTCTCATTGCCCCATTCTGGCCTCATCAAATTTGGTTTCCCTTTCTTCAAGCACACCAAATATGGGAACCCTGGATCCTGGACCCGGAGCCAGATCTACTGACCCACTCGTCAGGGGCTCCCCACCCATCGCTCCTGTCCCTCAGACTAGCAGCTTGGCTGCTCCGCTTCCCTTCTTAGCCAGGTCTGATCTTCTTTCTCCTGCGGTTCAAAACATTCTAGTAGCTTCTCATAAAGCTTCCACTACAAAGATTTACACTAGTAAGTGGAAGTGTTTTGTATACTGGGCAACTACGCAACATTTGGATCCCTTAATAGCCCCACTAAACAAAGTCTTAGAGTTTCTATCCGTACTATTTCACCAAGGAGCTTCTCCTGCCACCTTGAGGGTTCAATTGGCTGCTATTTCAAACTTTCATGTTGGAGAAAATGGAGCGCCTATTATGGCTCATAGGCTTTGTAAGGCTTTTCTAAAGGGGTCTTTTCATATTAGGCCACCAGTCAGGTTCCCTACAGCACCATGGAATCTGAACCTCCTGTTATCACAACTAATGCTACCACCCTTTGAACCAGCCTCTTCCTGTTCTTTGAAGTTCTTGTCATGGAAAACCCTCTTTCTAGTAGCTATCACTTCAGCCAGACGAGTATCAGAACTTCAAGCTCTTTCCATTAAACACCCATATTTGATCTTTCACCCTGATAGAGTATCCCTTCGCACCAACCCGTCCTTTCTTCCCAAGGTTTGTTCAATCGATAACATTAATCAGTCCATTGAGCTCCCCACATTTTTCAAGAACCATTCCAATAAGCTGGAATATATGTTACACAAGTTGGATGTTCATAGACAACTCAGATTCTACTTGGATAGAACAAAGGATCACAGAAAAGCAGATCAACTCTTTATAGCCTTTGCGGACAGCAGAAAGGGCATGGCAGTGACAAAGCGTACCCTTTCCAAATGGCTATCTGATTGTATTACTTTTGTTTATACTGCTACTGAGCAGAGTTTACCCATCAAACCGAAAGGACATTCTACTAGATCAATATCTACATCCCTGGCTCATGCGGCCCGCCTACCTTTGGACACTATTTGTGCGGCCGCCACTTGGTCTAAACCACATACGTTCATCACTCATTATAAAGTGGATAGGGTTTCCAGGGACAGGGCAACCTTTGGTTCCACTGTGCTCAGGAACGTTCTTCCGTGAGTCTCTCAGGGTCACGGAGCTAGGGACGCTACCCATGTGTAAGAACAAACGGCGAGATTGAACACTCTCACATATAGAAGTTATGTCCTTACCATAACGTTCCATGTGGAGTGTTCATCTCGCCTTTGTTCTTACACTCCCACCCTCCCACCCTCAGGTCAGGAAGAACGTCCAGTTTAGATGTCTGGTTTGGTTCTCCCGCTTCTGATTCTCTCAGCTGTTACTGCTGTTTTCAGCTACGCCTTAGTATGTATGTTGTATGTTTCATTCCCGTTGGAATCTGGTATTGTTTGCAAACTAGATCTGAGGTAAAGGCAGAGGGAATTGTGGGAGACAGGTTGGTCTCGAGCTTCTTCTCGATGCAGAGCTTTGCCAAGCGGCCGACTCGGAGCCGAGGATCGGCTCCGAACCCATGTGTAAGAACAAAGGCGAGATGAACACTCCACATGGAACGTTATGGTAAGGACATAACTTCTATTTTCTGTTTGTTAACTAGCTGGCAATGAAAATAGGCTTTGTTTCTTAAAAAGTATAAATTTAAATAAATAAAATGATATACAATTAAAATTCAAAGACAGTTTCTCAAGCACATCACTACCATGAACACAATGACAGAGCAAGTAAATCACAAAAAAACTACTGGGTGTCATTATAGATGACCAGTTGAAATGTAACCACCAGGAACACATGGTTTAAAAAACTCATCAAATACTAGGTACATTATACAGAGTAAAAAAAACTTCACTGGCATAGTCGGAAGACATGTAGCCTCCACTGTCCTACTGCCATCTGTCCTTTGTTCTGCCCCAGTCTTTACTAACCTTCATGTTTCACAACTGTCTAAAATTGCGCAATGTTGTAATGAAATAGTCAAATCTGCAGTAAACAACCAAACACATCACTGTCTAGCGAGTCAGAGAATTAAAATGGTTAGAACTACCACATCACTTAGCTCTTTCTCAGCTAAATGCAATACACAGACTTCTCTGAAACCCAGAACACTGTCCAACCCTTAACAACTAAATACATCACTACTCCCCCAAAAGAACTTTATACTGTAAAACAAAATCAATAATCAGTTTAACCAAATAATTTTAAACGAGTGACTTTATATATCTGAATCGCTGAAGGTTGGGTGTCAGGCTGGCAACTCGGCACCATAAAAATCTACTGTCAATCATTAGCAGACCGGAGTTCCGCTGTGGCTACCCCTAACCGGGAAAAGCCGAAAAGACAAACAACAACTCTATATATCTGAATAGTGTAGCTAAACTATGGAATCACATCCCACTACTAATGAACTACATTCATAATGTAACAACTTAAACTTCACCTATCAAATTAATGGCTCTGCTGCTGTACATCTCTAGGATAAATGTCGCTGTAATCTTCAGCTTGCAAGACTGTCAAACCATTTCTCTTTACTCAGAATCCTATGCCCCATAACTTTTCTTCACCAATACTTGAACAGTTTTAGTAGCCTCTCCAAGCCATTTACTTAGTTTTGTGACACTGCTCTCCACCCCATCTCTATACTTTTAATTTAAACCTTCTGATAGCCATATGTAATTGTCTCTGAACCTGCTTAATACCCCACCACTTTACTACAATAGTAAAATTTTCTGTCCACCTTATTTCCTTTTCTCAATTCTATTTCTTTGAATTTCTAAGCTGTAATTACAAGATATTTTATTTATTTGACTAACATGCTAATATACCTCTTCAAATACTCAGTGTTTAACATCTTCTAAATGGTATACCTTTATTTGGATGAAAATTAAAAGAATGAGTGGTCATATGACTGACTTAGAATGTTGAAAAATAACAGTGTATGCTGTAAATGTCAAAAATCAAGTAGTGGAATACTTTTTTCATCCTTTTTCGAACACCGGCAATCTTGTGTGATACTAGTGTTTCCCGAGAACATCCGTGTCACGTAAATGTTGACTGTAAATATTAAATGCATTCCGCAGTCTTATTTTAGTAGTTGGTCAATGCAGTATTATTTTAAGATTCAGTAGGGCACATTTACTTATGAAAGCCATGTATTTCAAAAGCATACATCAAGTAAATACCTTCATCAACACAGTGTATGTTGTGACCCATATTCCGACAGTGAAACAGAAATCAAGTATTAAACACAGCAAAATGCATGCATTCATCCAACTAAAATGAACAGAACCGTGCAACCCATAGCTCTCAACCTTCCATCTCCAAAATGAGGAACACTCGCCTTCATAATGTGGAACAAATGGGCAAAATGTGGAACACATACTCATGGGTTACTAACAACTTCAACTAGGAAGGTCATAGGATGGTTAAAATATGCTGGTTTTATTTATAAAGAAGATCCTTTAATGATTTAATATGATTAATTTCTATTTACCATGGATTTCACGTAAAAAATTCCTAGCATTGAATGTATCACACACTCTTTCAATGTGGAACTTTGAGGAACTTCGAGGAATATGAACTTTTTAAGACCCCAAATGAGGTACGTTCCTCATAATGAGGTACACTTGAGAGGTATGACAACCAATTTTACAAAACTCCTTGGAGTAAATACATTACGTTTACATAACAGTTTCTCAGAGACAGCTTCCTTATCCATAACGCGTTTTCTTTTAGGAGACGATGGTAAACAGAGTAAATACCTACTTCTAAGGTCTTCCACATGGTTTCGCTCGAGTTGTATTGCATGCAGGACATCCAGCAAATATAGGGTTTTTTTACCCATTAAACTACATAGCCTTCTGTGCCATCCCTCCACAGCATTTTGACTACGTGGGTAACCCATTCCACAGGTATCACTTTGATTCCAAAATGAACTGCAAATATAGGTGGTAGTCTTTCTGATGTTGTACAGCGCATGCCATACCTACGTGGCCTACCATAAATATAGGTTCTTTTAAAGAATACACACAGTACTTTCCCAGTCTCTGGTATGTCATGTTCAATTTCCTCAAATGTGCTAGCAATTTTGAAGGGTGACACAAATGCAAGTGCTGGTATTTCTTTACATAACATAGCAAAGGACACATTACTGCCAAATTCTGATACAAGGTGCAACTTCTGAATATGCCTCCATATATTCTGATACAAGTGGAACCAACTGCCTTTCACGGCGGTAGAACCTACATGCCACTTATTAGCAGCTACCGCTGCACATTCAAAATCTGTCAGAACCATATTGGGTAACAATCGCAAATCATGCAATGTGCATAGCTCCAGTATTACACCCCAGAACATATCATAACATTCTTCAGTTTTACTTGGTAGTATGCCATAGACTACTGGAACAGCCTTTCTACTGTTTGAACTATCCACAGCACAATGAATACTATATACTTGCTGACATTCTGTTGTACTAATTGGAAAAGTACCATCTGCTAGTATATACTCAGATGAGCACAACATTCTCAGATTATCAACAGTAGTAATGACTAGAATATTTCTTTTATTTTGTGTATCACAGCTATGCTTTATTATGAAGGAACCACTCTTAATAGGTAGCATATCTGGTATTAACTCTCTTAGTGAATGCAAGTCTTTAAATGTGGCTGCCTTCTTCTTGTATCTATATTGACACATGCTTTGTTTCAACACTGTTGTGTTGGGTAATTCATTGATTACAGCTGCAGAAGTTGTTGCTAGCACTTCAGAAACTATTTTGCATGGGTCTTCTATGGAGTGCTCTGCACAACGTTTCAGGTCATCCCTTACTTTAAACACCTCGGCTTGTAAGATATCAGGTGCATGGTAATGTGGATTACTCTTTAATAATCTATAACCATCAGTATCACTCTCTGTAACACATATCCTACTATTTTTAAGTGTGCAACACCAGTACTGTTTCAACTCTACCGATTTTTCAAGATAGAACTGATACCCTTCAAAAACCAGTAACTGACGTCCCTTTTGAGTCCTTAGAGTACCATTCACAGAATTCAGAGTACTGGGCTCATAGTCTTCCATACCTGCTTCATTAACCTGCAATAATACGTTCACATTATAAAATCTAATAACATAAAGTCTGATTATAATGTTAGAAGGCATTATTTAAAGAGTAATTACCTGCGTTTTGCTTAAATTTGTGTATTATTTGTTTAGTAAGCCAAGATTCAATATCCAAAATATACCACTGTCAACAACAGTGGCACTGGTAGATAAATGCCAATAATACTCCCAGTTTCCTTAATTCTCATTCGCACTCATACACTACTCATGGTATAGTAGGATTTGGAATATCTATGTGCCAAAAACGTGTTACATTACGCGACCGTGCATTACGTTGCACAACTCTGTGCGAAAGAAACATCTCCTAATGGATTCAGTTGCGACAACATTTTGTGACTATGCAGAAATGCAATACCATATGTTTGAATGGCGTAAGTGCGAATTACACTTCTCACTCACTCAATAGTCATTCGAACAACATTTTTCATTGATTTGGATTTTCTGTTTTGTACTTTTGACCATTTGCATGACGCATTCATGATATTCATCCAAATAAAGGTATAACCTTCTAAATACATAATTATCTTTCATACTGTATAGTTCCCTTTATTTCATATAAAAGTATTCTGTTTAGCAAATTTATGTATAACTGTTAATGTCTGTTTATACGATTACTGAATATCTATTTAAAATTGTTTGTAATATGCTGGAGATTTTTCTCCCCATACCACTGCTGAATAAGTTTTTCTTTTTTTTTTTGACTAAACCCAACTAGGCAAACCCAGCACACAAAAGCAAAATAAAACAAATACAACTAAAAATAAAACAAACCCTATTTTTATCATTTCTACATGGAGTCAATGTGTCAAATCAACTTTCACCACCTCTCTTGATTCAAAACCACTCTCCTACTTTCTTCAACAGCCATACCCGATTATTGCAGGTCTTCTGTCAGACAATCCATCCATCTCTTGGCTGGGTGTCCTCATCTGTTCTTACCATCTTCTTGTATTTCTTTTGCTTTCCTGCACTTGTGACAAACCATTGTAATCTGTTCTCCTGTTAAGACTCTACCTGTAATGCCACATCATCCCCTCCAACTTATTTGCTTATGTAGTCCATCAGTAGTACAAACTAGAGTGGTCTCACAGATGAACCCTAAAGCATGTCCACTCACACTAGGGACACCTCTGTGAGTCTGAACACTTCCATACTGGTATCTTTGGGTACTTGTATAAGGCCTGCACTAATTCTACCACTGTTTCCAGGACTTGAAACTATCACAGGACTGCCCAAATCAGCTGTCTTGGGATCTTGTAATATGCCTTCTCCAAGTCTAGGAATGCCCAGTTGGACTTCTTCCTCATCGCTAGTATTTTCTCTACTTGCCTCACTATAGACACAATACCCCACTCGGGTATTGTAGAAAAACTTACCAGCTTAAATGTAAACCCATATGTCACAAGATGGGTTGCAAACTGGATTAAGGACAGAGCCCACAGGGTTAGAGTTGCTGGCGCTGTGTCAGACTCCAAGCCGGTCACAAGTGGTGTCCCACAGGGCTCGGTCCTTGGCCCCCTGTTGTTTGGCATCTACTTCTCAGAAGTACAGGCCAGCATGGGAGGACTTTGGCTGACAAAGTTTGCAGACGACTGCAAACTGGGCGCCATAGTAGAAAGTGCATCGGACACGGATATCCTTCAGAAGGGACTCACGGAAACAGATAGCTGGTGCCAGAGCCATGGCCTGAAGTTAAACGCCAAAAAATGTATAGTCATACCCTTCGGGAAAAACAAGGTAACCCCAAGCTACCATATAGGTGGCAATCCACTAAGCACAGAAGAGGTTATCAGGGACCTGGGGACCCAGGTTGACAGTGGCCTTTCTTTTGACACTCACATTGCTAAAGTGGTTAGAAAGACCTTCTACATTGCCCACCTGATCATGAAGGGATTCACATCCAGATCTAGTGAGGTCATTGTTCCCTGTACTCTTCACTTATCAGACCAATGATCGAGTACAATGCCCCATTCGAATGTATCTCACCCGACATCTGCAGCAATTGGAGAGACCCCAAAAGTTCCTCACCAAAAGGATAAAGGGACTCCAAAATCTGTCATATGCTGCCAGATTGAAGAAACTCCAGCTCTATTCAGTCGCATACCATCTGCTCAGAGGTGACATGTGCCTGACATACAAGGCCATGTCCAACCCGGAATTAATGGACATGCTCCACCTCAAAAAATCCAAATCCACCAAAACCACTAGAGCAAGCGACTTAAACCTTAGCACGGATATAAATAGGACGTGCTGGAGGGATAGATTTATCACTCAGAGACTCCCTATGCTGTGGAATAAAATCCCGGTCCATGTGAGGCAGAGCACCTCGCTGACTCTGTTCAAGAGAAATCTAGACCTGTGGATGGGAGATCGTAGGTTTACCCCGGGAATCATCTCTGTGTCACTGCTGGATAGAGGCACAACAAACTAATGGGCACAGTATTTTTTCATATAAGGGGTGGCGTAAGCCACAAAAATTTGGGCTAGGCTTATAAATGCCTTAGGGCAGATAGCCTAGTATAAACCTATGAACCTATGTACCTATCTATTGTACTACACCCTGATCTGAATATCAGCTGTAAATCTCCAGTCTTTCTTTCCATTAATCTGTATCTCTATATTTATCAGTCACCCTCTCCAGCATTCCTGTGCAGTGTGACAGGAGTTTGATTCCTCTGTACTGCCCACAGTTGTGAATGTCCTCTTTGTTTTTGATCACTGTCACTAGAATGCTTATTCTCCAGTTATGTGGGACATGCCTCTCTATATAACAGCATCACTATCCTCAGTTGCCATTTCTCCTCAAGGCACCTAACATCTTGATCGTACCTGCTGTGACTTCATCTAAGCCTGCTGCTTTCCTTTTATCCTTCTCCTTCTTTCATTGTAGGCTGTGCACAGAGCAGTATAGCTTCTGTGGTGTTTTTTCTATTTAGAAGCTTTCTGAAGTACTCCATCTGCCTTTGGTGTCCCCTGGTCTGGTGAACCGACTGTTGCTGGCATCACATATGAATGGTGCCTGATGATTGTCTTACCTTTCTGTTGTTGCCTTGCAACCTGGTAGAAGTTCCTTGTGCCATGTACTAAGTCGCTTTCCAGAAAATGGTAGAGTTTCTCAGATACCTTGTTCTTTTCCATTGAGATGGTTATCCAGCAAGTGTTCCTTCTTAGCCTGGTCTTTATCTCCCAGTCTCCAACTTCTTCCTGCACTCCTTTCAATACTTTCCTGAACTTCTATATTTCACCACCAGATTTCTTTTTAAGTATTTATTTCGGGTCTATATTACTACAATGAATGCTTAAATGTTCGAATCTGTAAAGGTCGACCTTTATAGATCGAACACTTACACGTTCGAAATAGTAAAATAGTAAATAAAAAAAAAAATACATAGAAAGGGTTTATGCAGGGGGGCAAGCCCCCTGCACCCCCCACACTACTTAAATATACCAACTCCGAGATCGCACTTCAGTGAACTACATTATGGAAATGGGATATTCCCCATTCACTACACTGTAGTGTGATCTTGGAGTTGGTATATTAAAGTAGGGGGGTGTGGGGGTGCAGCCTCTCATGTGGGGGGTGCAGGGTGGCTTGCCCCCCTGCTTAAACCCTTTATTTTTTTTGTGTTGTGTATCTTTTTTTTTTAATTTTTGTAAAAATTTGACCGCTTAACTGTTCAATCTCTAACGGTTGACCTTTTGAGATTTGAATATTTAAGCGGTCATGCATCTAATATAGACCCTTTATTTCCATACCTGGTTTGGTTGCATAGCTGTTCTATAGTTTGCACATATGCTGTTTAGAGGCACTGCCATTCTTCATCTCTACCCATTTTCTCTCCTTCTTTGGGTGCTAGAACCTTCAGCATTTCTTTGAACTCCTGTGCTTTTGCTACAGTTAACTTCCAGGTTTTCAACCTAGTCATTGTTGATCTTAGTGCCCTCTGTGATCACTGCCGGTAGGTGATTGTGGACAAAACTGGCTTATGTTGGGAACTGGCCATTTCACTGGGGATGACTTTGCAGTCTCAGATATTTCCCCAATATCCTTGTATTACTAGGAAGAAGTCTGCCTGAGTTGCATGCTGACCAGTTTCACATGTGATTTTGAAACTCTCTCTCTGTGAGACATGTGTTGGCCACCATTTTGCCATTTACCAGAAAGAAATTTATAATTATCTGCCCTTCTTTATTCCTGTTACCCTACCCACATGGAGCCAGACAGTCCTCATATATTGTTCTGTCTGTCCTGATATGGGAATTCTGGTCACCTCAACACCATCTCATTTTGTCCAGCTTTGTCTAGGAGGTCCTGCAACTGCTGCACGCATATCTTTTTTTTCCACACCATCACAACTGGGACATAGTCTAAGATTATGAAGACTGCCCTCTCTTTATAAGGAGTCTGATTGCAATGAGTCTGTCACCATGTCTCAAGCACAGGAGGCACAGAAGTTTATTATGGACCAGAAAAAAACATATTACCATAATCAGAAATAGCAAGGCATGTTTTACCACAGGTCTGAGAACTGACATTAATAAAATTACTAGAAAGGATCAGACATCTGTAGAATTACTAGCCAGATCAGACCATGATTCAGTTCACAGTAGGGTGGATGAGACAGGAAGACTACCTTAATGCTTCCATGAATTTAGCTGATTACAATGCAGCCTAGCACAGGAAAAAGGACCTAACTGTGGAATTCTCAATATCCATCAGCACATGATCCTGCTTTCATATGAGTGAACTAATTGCATCACTGAAAACTAGCTATCACTTATTTCCAGTTTCCTGCAGTAAATGCTGGCTGGTCTGCAAGACAGGTCAAACTTGCACATAAATTTGCACAGCGTTATTATCTACAGCACTGCTTGATTCTTAACTCCTACTGTGACTTAGGAAACTATGGATGAATATGGAGACAGTCTCATTATAAGCCTCTGACAAGAAATCTGAACATCCTGCCTCACAAGTCATGTTTGCTACATTCACTAAACATAAGGCATCTACATAGTTTAGTACTAAGCTAACTGCCCTTGTGAGCCATTTTAAGCCTAGATAATTATCCCTTGTGAGACTCAAACTCAGCATCTTGTGTTTGTAATGCAAACACCTTAGCCATTAAGCCACCCTCCCAACCCTTCCATAACATGGAGCATGTTCTGATATTGGATCACTCCTCTGCTGAAAGAAATTCCTGTGGAGGGGAGGAAGTTGTAGGTAGAAGTACACCAGATGAATGTCTGATTAGGAACATGGATATTAACTTTAATAACATCTAACTGGAACATAAAGTTCAATGAATAATTTTAATGAGTGGTGAAGGCTAAATGTACAGCAACTCCAAGCTTCCCTTCCATACCCTAATAGAATTTAGTAACCGAAATTACAGATTCTTTCTTCCATCTGATAACAAAGTCAATCAAAGTTAGCCAATTTGGATATCTTAACACTGAACTATTTATTATTTTATTTTTATTTTATTTGCAGTTGGTTTACCAGGATAGTCCATTGGGCCAATAAAACCCGTTTTCAATGGAGTCCTGGGGAGAAAAGCTCCAAAACAAAGGTTACAAAAAAGATTACAACAGTTTACAATTTCAATCATTTGTAGGTTAAAGACAAAACAAAGATTAAGCATTTACAATGCAATTTTTAGGTTTCATTTTGTAGAAAACTAAGATTTAAGCAGGTATAATAAAAATGTTTAGGTTAAATTTTGTAAAAAAAACAAAGCATTGCTGAAGTAAATATATAGTTTCTTGAGTGGAATAGTAGGATAAGAGAATTATAAGATGTCATTACAGTTGGCTTATTATTTGGTGTCTGGTAATATATGGTAAAGTTGCCTATAGGAAGTGAAGAATAGGCTAGGAGGGTTGGGAGCAGGAGCTACTAGTAAGGAAAACTGGATTCTTGTTGAAATGCATTCATATCACTGAGTGGAGGGTGGGTAGACAGGAGTCTACAGTTTGCCCTTTTCCCATTATGTAGTCAAAGTAATTGGTAAGTTCTTCTCAGAAATGGAATGACTCCTGACTAGGCGTAAAGCAGGTAGCAATTCCTCACCCTTGTTACTTAATTCCTACATTAGACACTGTATTACTGAAAAGCACAATGCAATAGCCTGCGTTCACGGGTTAGTATTAGGCAGACAGTCTACAGATCATCTGATGCCTAGTAAATAAACCATATTAAAAAGTTTCCTCCTGCCTTAAGGAGGGCATCAAAAGATAGACTAGGGAGAATTTGAAGCTACCCACCCAATTGCCTACGTTTACCTTGAAGGTGGCAAGGGTGCTGCTCTGTCCTACATACAGCAGAAGTTTGTTTAAAAGATGGTGTTTCCAGATAAGGTCAACGTTATTATTTATACCAGTTTCATTCACAATATATATATATATATATATATATATATATATATATATATTATATATATTCACTATACAATCTCGAAGTACTGAAATGTCAAATTTCAGTATTTCAAGACTGAATAGTCGAAAACCCACATACACGAAAACCCACAATCACAAATACCACAACCGCGACCATTCACACACACACACACACACACACACACACACATACACACACACACACAAACCAAGACATAATCACACACACATACACCTACCTAACTAAACAAACATAACACACAGAAACACACCTAACCTACCTATAAGCAGGGGGGGCAAGCCGCCCTGCATCTCCCACACCCCCCTACTTATATATTCTAACTCCGAGGTCACACTAAACACACAAACACACAAAAAACAACACCGCACACACTCACACACACTAAAATCCCTACCCAATATCCTCAAACAAACACTTACCTGAAACCCCAGATAAATCTACAAACCGCACCACACATAATGAATGCGACACCACGATAGCGGCAGATTCGACATTTACGGATTCGACACTTCTGCATATGGCATAGTGTAGTTCCGAGTAACTGCACTTTCCACTATTCGGTCTCAACATACTATACGTCGAGATTGTCTAGTGTATCCATATATATATATATATATATATATATATATATATATATATATATATATATCTTCCTTACTAAATAATCTGTGATAATTCTGGGATTCCTACATGCAGACCTGAAATTTGTTACTACAGCAAATCAAAAGAGATCACAATGCAGAGACAGTTCTTGCAACACAGGGCATTATAGAAACCCTGGGAGGTCTATTATTTACCTGAAATACCCACCCTGTTGGGCATTACTGCTTGCTTAATTAATATATAAACAACTTTGATTTTAGTATTTCCTTGAAATCAGCAGAGTCCAAATGTTATCATCTTTCAGAAAAAGAAAATATATACAAAAAGAATGGGAATAACAACAAAAAAATAGTGTGACTGCAGATAGTAGACAGGTGGTAATGTATGGAAGTATTTTCACAGCTATAGCAGTGGGCACATTTCATAGCATTCTTGAGGCTAGCTATGGGGCCAAAACAGGTATAGCAATTAAAGAATATACAAGGACAGATGACAAAATGATCGTGGGGGATTTCAAAGAAATGCTGTGGAAAATCAGACTATATTTATAACCCCACAGAAAGACTGCTCTGTGCAGTTTTGCTCCATTTAAACTCTTAGATATTTGACTCCTCACGCTCTTGCATTCAGAGACAAGATCTCTGATTATAACTCTCATTCATGCTCCAGTCTGCCTGCCATCTCATTTCCAAATGACAGCCAACCAACTCTGTTTCAGAAGGTCTTTAGTCTAAGAATTCTGATTATTAGAAGTTAAAGACACAACACACTAAAGTAAAATATTTTTACCTTTTCAAAAGTAAACTAACCTTGCTTAAAAATCTGTAGAACTAATCGAGGTCTGACATTTGAATGTTTTTCCCTGGAAAAATGTGACTGTATTAACGCATCTCGTTTATTTATTTGCATGTGTGTAATACTGACAGATTTTACAATTACACACACACACACACACACACACACACACACACACACACACACACACACACACACACACACACACACACACACAGAGCCAACCCCTTAAATAAACTCTAATATTTTAGACTTCCATTATATTTGTTTTTAGGTCAAGAAAAAAGGTGACAAGATGACCCAGGTTATTGATGTTAATACACAAAAACAAACCTCATTAGTAATTAAGTAACACTTATCACACTTTTCTAGGACTAAGGAATATTTCTGTAAAGTCTTAATACCATGTAATGATACAGACGTAGAAAGGAGAAGGGTGGGAACTACATGAAATCATTCTTTCCAGGGATGTTTCTACTGCCCAGCACATCATCTACATGGGAGCAGTAGGATAAATATTATGTCCTACAATCAAAACAAAAACACTATTCATAACAATGCAGCAGCAGCAACTTCTTTATGTCTGTTAAAAAGGTCACATAAATCAGTAAGAGTAATTATGCTCAGAGAAAATACACCATCATCAGTGTGACGGCTTAAGGTAAAAAGGATGCAAATAAAATAAATGCCCATTTAAGCAAGGGATACAAGTGACCTTTAGAGGGGAGCAAAGTGGGGTAGTAAAGAATCTTTAATTTCCTTCTGTTAGAATGTGTCTGTGCACAAATATTTCTTTTACATAGCAACACAGATCACATCTATAAGTCTCCTCAACCATTTGCTGACTTGCTTTCAGTCTGGGTGGCTTTTATTGCTTTCAGGCCTCAGAAATTAGTGTAAAGAGAATGTACGTATTAATGACTGTCTCCTACTATTCCATTTGGATACAGCTCTGAAAGGGCAGTCTTGTGTAGTTGAAAAGGTCTCTGCAGAATGACGCAGTCTTACTCTGAGAGGTTGTGGTTATTGTAGAGTAGTTACCTAGGCTCCTAGAAAGGAACAGGAAAGAATTTTCTTCTTTTTACATCCTCAGTGTATAGCAGACCACTGCCCCACCTCAGATGATTGTACTACAGATGCAAGGCCCCAACCCCAACCCTTCTTCTTAGATTCAGGAGGATATTTGTCTCTGGATCAGGCCAAGGGCTAATAATGCTTGCTTCAAACTGCAAAGTTTCTTTGCTTTGGTCAGAGAAACATTGACATATTTCTGTGAAGTGCTCTTAGCAATCGGTATGAGGTAGTGAGTGTCAAAGAATGGCTAAGGGCTTGCATTTTGTTGGTTTGAGAACTGTCCGGTATATTTGCAAGCAAACATTAAACTGCAAGGCCAGAACTATAATTACAAATTATAGACATCTGCAAAATTATAAATATCTTACTGCAAAAAACAAAACCAAGCTAAGCGTGTTGAAAAATGCACAACTTGGAAGGGAATGGAAGAGAAAGCACACTATATAACAGAAATTTAAACCTAAGTAAAAGGCATAAACAGTGTGTTGGTTTTGAGTATTTCCTGGAACGTGTAAGTGCCAAAACAAGGAGTGTGCAGCAGGACAGTAGGGATTACAGTAGATGTGCAAACACATTTACTCACCAAAAAGGTAATAAGTACCAAGGACAGTCTGTAATACCAAGAGAGGTGTCTATGAAAGGAGAAAGTTTTAAGTACCTATGGGTGGAGACTGGCATATACAGTATAGGAGAATCACAGAGAATCAAGCGGATTTGAACATTTAATATGGGTTTCAGAATCGGGATGCAACATTTGGATACAGACAGACCAAGTAATGATTCTGTCCCTAAAGTCTTCCAAACACTACTACTATGTTAGTATTGTGGGAATATTTTGGTGTAAAAGCTGGTCCATAGTTGCAGTAAGGTGGTTTACATGGGCAGCAAATGAGGTCTGTTTGGTAACCACTTGCAATTTTTTTCTTTTGTTTGTAGATTAACATTATTTAAATTATGAGATAAGCAGAAACGGAAACACACACACACAGACACAGACACACACACGCATACATGCAGATGGATCATTAATTCTTTTTGTAAGGTGGACTGCTGCCCCCCAACCCCCTACACTTATTAATTTAAAGATGAAGAGTGAGAAGTTAAAAGGGGTTAAAAAGTTAAGCAAATTATGACCACCAGCATAGATCTCATTACTTATTTTCTTCCTGCTAGCAAAAACTGGACCAGTTTGCCAAAATAATGTGGCAGCTGTCAAATTACTCTGATGACATTTCACAGGTACAGAGAAACACAAAAATGATCCAGTGTTGATCTCTGTTGCCAGCAGATCCTATGTTTTTAGATGGCATCAGCAATTTAGGATAATAGAGATATTTATTTTTCATTACTGCTTTTTAATAATTTTATGGGGCAGACTGGATCTTTTATGTAGTCATGTATTTTCTATTACAGACATCCACCTGCTCTTTTGGTATTGCTGCAAACCCCTTCCCCAAGCACTGTGCACTGTCTTTGAATGATGGACTAATAACTAGCTTGTGAAAAAGATGTATAATCAGTGAGGTGCCATGCCAAATCCCAGATTAACTCTATGAAACACAGTCTTCAGCATACTCACAGAGGTTCTCTTAATCCCATGCATGGGCTTGAAGATGGTACAGACAAGGAAATCAGTAACACAAAATACCAGAAAACTGTCTGCTTATTTCCCTGGTAACTTCACATTGGCAAGTAGAACGAACTTCTGCTGTAAACTTTGGTAACACTTGTCCTGTAGACTTCCCTCTAGTCTCCCCAAAGGGGGGACAAAAAAGCTGCCCTTAAGTGTGCAGTTCTTCCTGGTGCCCACAGCTCTCAGGCCCCATGGGTCTGTTTATGAACCTTGGTCACTGGTAACACAAGTGGAAAATCAGTTGTTGTAACCATCAGACCATCTTATGTGAAACAATTTTTATGTCATTCATCAGTTATCCGAACCAAGAAGTATTGTAAATTACTAGAGGTGTTCTGTTTGCACCTCTTAACATGGAGTGGTCTAAAGCAGTACCAGGCTAGGTTTATGGTAACTAAGGGTTTTGTACTCCTGTTACCCTGACATGATTCTGAATAAAATGTGACAGTGCAGACAACAATGGAATCTTGCCAAGTGTCACTAAAGCAAAAAAGAGCATCAAGTAGAAAACATACACCGCATCAAGCAAGTTTCAACGTAATGCTTCTTAGAGTGAAATCTGTTACATTAACATACCAATTAGGATTATCCCACACAGCTATTCATGAAATGTTTCCTAAATAAGATGTACAAGAAATCTTGTGAGGATAGAGTCTAGTACATGAGAAAGAGGACCATGTCATTTAACGTTGACATACTAAACCTACTTTTATTATGCTTGTTAACCACGCAGATGAAATAATCTTTCACTGACACTTCAGCCACTACATGTACAACACAAGTTTGAGTAATGCAATGTATCTATATCTACACATCTATAAATATAAATGTGTATGTGGGTGTGTGTGTATGTGGAGTAGCCAGTCAATGAATATATTTTAGGAGGAGAGAGAGAGGCAATTTGTATCTGAACAAACATACAGACACGGGGTGAATGTGCACAGTCCACACAGACAAAGTGGAGGTCAGGACTGAACCCCACATACTGGAGCCGTGACCAAAGATTGTAATCCCTAACTCATTAAAATAAAAAAATTAAAATTATAGCATGAGACTCCCAAGCCCCATTATATATGTTTATGGCCTCCACCCTTCATGTTCTCTAAAAAGATCAAGGTTGTAGCATCTCCGTGTAGCTTATATTAACCTAAGAGAGCACAAATACTATTCAAAAGATTGTACTCCTGTTCATGTTCTTAATTGCAGGTGAAATTTAGTAAACTTGACAGTCAAATATAGTTCAGTCAAACAGATTTCAGCGAACCAACTGCCTATAGACACCACGGACAAACACTCCATCACTAGCTCGGTTATTAAAATATTGACCACATTTATTAAAAAATATACAAATAAATGTGGTCGATATTTTAACAACCAAGCTGGTGCTAAAGTGTTTGTCTATGGTGTCTACAGGCAGTTGGTTCGCTGTATATTAGTTGCATTTCTTTCCCTTTAGCCGCATTACTTTTGTTTTCAAGCAGATTTTAGATAGCTAACTATTTACGGGCAAGGTGCAATCAGAATCTTTGACCAGTAGAACAATAAACAAACAGAAAGAACATTTTTGTCATTACTATCATAACACTAAACGTTTATTAATTTTAAGTACAAAAAGTAAAAATTTTTATTATGTTTCATAGCATACTGCATAAGTTATGAATTACTAATTTATCTGGTTAGTGTACAGCTATACCCATACCTTCCTTTTCAAGTAACAAATAAACACATTTGGAGACCATCTCTAATCAAATAAAAACAAAATAATAATTGGTAGATATTTTAATATGGCAAATTAATCATTTCAGATAGGATGTATATAAACATACAGATGACATATACAGCAAAAGAACTCCATCAATATGTATGTGACTCTGAATTCATAATGTCTTATTACTTTAATTGTCCAATAGGGATTTACCCCATGTCTTCCAGTTGAGCAAATTACTTATGAAGGAAGACGTTATGCAGGAAAAGCTCCTTAAAACTAATGACAGATGACGAGAACTAAGAACCATCCCTACCCAAGGGTTTAGATGAACTACAGAAGTAGGAAGGGAGAATAACAAAATAGAGACAAAAGCAAATAAACATTTTGGGGAACAGTCTTTCCTTGGCAGGGGGATTAAGCTTTCAGCATCTTGACTTATTAATAGAACAGTAGGAGAAGAGAAGGAGAAAGTGTGCTGGACACCAACTGGATCTCTTTTATAGCTGCAAGGACCTTTGTGGTTATGATGTAGTTCCCCAAGCTATTTGTGTGTGTCATACATACAAGGCATGCAATGATGGCCCCTTCTCTATTGCTAAATGTGCTATCTACATGCAGGGTGGTAGATAAAGCATTTGTCCAAGGCTAGACGTCTGGTCTGCACAGGACAAAGATTGTAGGGTGGAAAGTGTCTGTTCCTCTTCCAGAATAGCAAGGCAAGTTTTTTCTTCAGTCATTCCAACCCACTTCTAGTCAGTTCTAAAAGTACTGAACCTAGGTCCCTTACATCATAGTTAGGCTTACAAACTCTATGGCAATTAAGGTAGCTGATATTAAAATAGGTGATGGTAGCACTTGGAGAGTCACTACTTATACTGTACTGTTTCTCTTCAGAATCAAAAGTGATGCCACAGGAATGCAGGACACAGACAGTATTTCTTATTTATGGCTGGGTCTAAGAAGAATCAAGGTAGTTACAGACCTATTCTAGTAAAGGGAAGCTTATAAAAAGTGTCATAAATCTTAATTTTTGGCATAACTTCACACAAAGAAATCCTGCCCATCCAATTTGATCTAGTTTTATTACTGAATCACCACTGAGGTCAACAGGGATGTCTTGAAGATGAGCCAATCATAACTTTTTTGACATTGCTCTTTACAGAATACAGGCAGGAAATTAAAGAGTATGAGGGAATGTGCCCTCAAATGTCAGGGATATCACTGAATGACCAAAAGCAGAAGGGTGTCAGTCTGAGTGAATTATGTAGAAAAACTCTATTACACAGTAGTTGGTATGGGAACTGTTCCTCTTCAGTATATCTATGCCACGTACCACACCTTCAGAAACTTAAGATCAAGCCATTTGTTAATGATATTAACACCTGAGTAGTAATTACAAATGGAGAGACAGTCTCATAGGTTTATAGGTAGATACTAGGCTAGATGCCCTTCTGGGTCATTTTAAGTCTAGCCAATTTCCCAGAGGTGAGAATCAAACCCTGTACCTTGTGTTTGAGAGGTAAATACCTTATCCATTATTCCAACCCCTGACAAAGTTTGGGTTTTGGTGTGTTGCCCAGGCTGCATCCCAGCATCTATTCACAGGCACAAACCCGCTACTGATCAGAATGGGAGGTTTGACCTGCTCCATTTCTGGCCTGGGCCCATTTACTCATCTTTACACAACCTGGTGATTCTGAGCTCTCTGAAAGCACCATACTGATACAGAACTTAATGTGGACACCTGCTGACATAGAGCACTGAGGCCCAGAGCTCCTGGACTCAATCGATCCACCAACCTCAGCCTCCCAGGTAGCTAGGATTACAGGTATAGTCCACCACATCCTGAGGCAAGCCATGTGAATATTATGACATTTAATGTATTTTGTTTTGCAGGAAAATTGCAGAGAAAACATACGTTGTGGGAGGAGACCACTTAGGGAGTACAAAGAAAAAAACATATTGTGGTTATAATAATCTTTAGCTTAAAGTATACACGAGGACAGTTTTCTGATAAGGTCTACCCCCAAGCTTACAGCATATAACCATACAGAGGCTTACACTCCACCATCCCATGGTTGAATTCCCTGTAATGTATATAATTATCCAAGGAAGTCTTAAAGTATAAAATAGCTGAGAACCCAGACAAACACCACAAAAACTTAAACCAGAACTGACAAGAGCAAAAATGGAACTAGGAGAATAAAGTTACTAATTTTAATGGTAAATAAAAAATGATTAAGCATTTTCATCCGTAAGAATGTGGACTTCTTCAGAATCAAAAACTAAAGCAAATACAGCATTTCAAATACCCCTCCATAAATATAACATGATTGATGCCATCCAATAAAGTTTGAAAAGTATGTAAGAAGTTATGCATCTGTCCACTTATCACAACTGAAAAGATCACAATGATTTCTCACTATAGAATCACTACTGAGAGGTGACCTGTGCCTTGCATATAGAGTTTACAACAGACGCTGTTCATATCTTCAAGTCCAGTGGTATTACAGACACCTGCTCAAGAGATCTCAATCTTTTTTGTAAAATAAATAGAACATGTTGGAATGATAGGTATCTATCACAGAAAATACCTCTTCTATGCAACAACCTTCCACTCCACATAAAGCAAAGTACTTCTCTTACTCTATTCAAATGTAATTTGAAGGAATGGACAGCTAAGCACAAATTAATCCCTGGTTTTGCAACAGTGTCCCTTGTGGATAGGAGAAACGTATACATGTCTCAGCATATCCTTGAATGTTCAATGTTTGGGTTATTCATATGCAAAATATAGGGTTAAAAACTACCATGGGAATGTAAGACAAGGCTTATGAAGATTTACATAATCAATAGCCTCGTAAGTACATATGAACCTATGAAATAATACATTTTTTTCCCTTCAAAATCTTTTTTATAATACAGTTGTAAACAGCAACAATACAATTGTAAAGAAAAGAAAATATTGTTTTTTCCAAGGGGAAATAAACTATGTACAATATATACAACATGTCTGTGAGATATTAACTAAAACATATCACTGTACTCCAGAGAGTAAAGTCCAGTATAATTACTAGTAATATATGTTACACATACAATAAACAAGTTGAGAAACAAATTGAAAGAACACTTTTTAAGTGTAATAGGAAACTATTCCAAGCAGGGGATATTTTATGGAGGTAAACCTATCTCTAATCTTAGTCTTACTGATTACACTTTTTTTAAATTAAGGTCAGCCCATCTGATGTTTCTTCTGTGAGTCATACAGTTAGCAAATGACATCATACAATAAGGGATCCTTATAACAAATACATAGGTTAAACCAAGGATACATCTCCAAAATTTGCATGAAATACAGTTTACGCTGCGTGAGCCTAAATTCATAATTGCAAACATTAGTTATTGTATAAAACAATGTACTTTTTCTAGCCAGAAATTAATTAGCTGAATGTAGTACAGCAAAAGACTGCATTATTATGCAGAACAGGTCAAATTAGTAATATAAACAGATGGAACATGACTACATTAGATCTGCTATTAATTCTGTTTAGTATCAGGTCAATAACTTTGTAACATTTTCAAAGTATGGATAAACACAGTGGAGAATTTCAGTCAAACCTTAACTCAAAGGTCTTTAACATTGTTATCATAGAGAATCAAAGTTTCTCCCATAATATGGGAACATTGAGGATTATTTCTTCTGATGTGCAAAAAGGAACAATTGCTGATGCTAAAAGATAAATCATAATATTTGTTCCAGGAAATCAAACTGTAACTCTTCTTTCAACACACACAACTTCCTGTCTTACACTTACCTGTTAATTTAGATATTCAGACATCTTTAATTAGCTTTGCATGTCTGAGGAAGAGGGCAGAAAGAAAGGCAGACAATATACTGATGCTGCTTATAAAACTTGCCACAATAGACAGGGTACCATAAACCCTCACCCTCTACATTTTACCCTTCAGTCAGTCTTGAGCCCATTGTATAATATGATTATTAATTACAAAGATATATACATTGAGAAAGAGACCAGAATAGTGAATAGCTTTGAAAATTTTGGCCAAATCAAAATATACTGTTTCACCAGGATGCCATCATCTAAAGTCAATGTAACCACGTCAAAAAATAAACCAAACTCAACATACACTGTCTTCCACTGATATAACTATACTAGCAATTCTTGAGTAGGACTACACTTCCAACATCTTTCTCTACCAAATTAATTAGCAGGATCTAGATGATCTTACAAATGGATAATGGTCAAAATAAGCTTCTAATTCCTGGGGAAACAGAAGTGCAGTAGGAAAAAAAAAAACATGGCAAATGTCAACTAGATGCTACAGTTCATTATTTAGGGCACTAGAAAACCATATATAGACTGCTGTCTCCAATACTGCTAATCATTCAAGGAAAAGATGACTGGGCTGGCTGAGACCTTGCAATGCAGACTGACAAGTGGTAAGGGGGATGGAAGGAACTGGGCATGAGCAAGACTCCCTTTCATACCTCTAACTGCTATTATCTAGTCCCATTTGTTCATAGGTTCATAGGTTTATACTAGGCTATCTGCCCTAAGGCATTTATAAGCCTAGCCCAGAGTTTTTGTGGCTTACGCCACCCCTTATGTTAAAAAATACTGTGCCCATTAGTTTGTTGTGCCTCTGTCCAGCAGTGACACAGAGATGATTCCCGGGGTAAACCTACGATCTCCCATCCACCAGTCAAGATTTCTCTTGAACAGAGCCAGCGAGGTGCTCTGCCTCACATGGACCGGGATTTTATTCCACAACATAGGGAGTCTCTGGGTGACAAATCTATCCCTCCAGCATGTCCTAATTATATCCGTGCTAAGGTTTAAGTCGCTTGCTCTAGTGGATCTGGTAGATTTGGATTTTTTGAGGTGGAGCATGTCCATTAATTCCGGGTTGGACATGGCCTTGTATGTCAGGCACAGGTCACCTCTGAGCAGACGGTATGCGACTGAATAGAGCTGGAGTTTCTTCAGTCTGGCAGCATATGACAGATTTTGGAGTCCCTTTATCCTTTTGGTGAGGAACTTTTGGGGTCTCTCCAATTGCTGCAGGTGTCGGGTGAGATACATCCCGAATGGGGCATTGTACTCGATCATTGGTCTGATAAGTGAAGAGTACAGGGGAACAATGACCTCACTTGATCTGGATGTGAATCCCTTCATGATCAAGTGGGCAATGTAGAAGGTTTTTCTAACCAATTTAGCAATGTGAGTGTCAAAAGAAAGGTCACTGTCAACCTGGGTCCCCAGGTCCCTGATAACCTCTTCTGTGCTTAGTGGATTGCCGCCTATATGGTAGCTTGGGGTTACCTTGTTTTTCCCGAAGGGTATGACTATACATTTTTTGGCATTTAACTTCAGGCCATGGCTCTGGCACCAGCTATCAGTTTCCGTGAGACCCCTCTGAAGGATATCTGTGTCCGATGTACTTCCCACTATGGCTCCCAGTTTGCAGTCATCTGCAAACTTTGTCAGCCATAGTCCTCCTATGTTAGCCTGTACTTCTGAGAAGTAGATGCCGAACAACAGGGGGCCAAGGACTGAGCCCTGTGGGACACCACTTGTGACCGGCTTGGAGTCTGACATGGCGCCAGCTACTCTAACCCTGTGGGTTCTGTCCTTTAGCCAGTTTGCAACCCATCTTGTGACATATGGGTTTACATTTAAGCTGGTAAGTTTCTCTATAATACCCAAGTGGGGTATTGTGTCGAAAGCTTTTGCAAGGTCAAGGTAGGCTGTATGGACTGCCTTTCCCCCATCAATGACCTTGGTGACTGTTTTGAAGAAGTCGACCAAGTTCAAAAGGCACGATCTGCCCTTGACAAAGCCAAACTGGGTCGGGTCCAATGTCTGCAAGTCCCCTATGTCTTTGTTTATGAGTTCTGTTATGATCCTCTCCATAGCTTTGCAGACCAGGCTTGTTAAGCTTATGGGGCGGTAATTACCAGGGTCCGTAGAGGCACCGCCTTTGTGGAGTGGGACCACAGTTGCCGTACGCCACTCCTTGGGCACGTATCCTGTGGTAAGGCTAAGATTAAACAGCTGCCTTATGTGCGGGTTTAGTTCCTCATTGAGTTCGTGTAGCACACAGCCGGGGACACCATCCGGTCCCATTATGCTGTGTTTTTAGCTTTAGAGAGAGCAGCTTTCACCTGCGCATTGGAGATGTCTGGGAGACTGCACTCCGCTGGGATAGTTATCTCTCCTTTTGGGGGGGGAGAGGGGGGTGAAGTTTGCACTGAACCTGTCTGCCAGTATGTTGGCAATGTCTGTGGGTTCAGTGATTTTTGTATCATTTTGGATTAATTCTGAGCATATCTGGGAGTTTCCACCCAGGTTTCTAACATAGCTGAAGAAGGCCTTATGATTGTCTTTTGAATCTATGGCAATTTGTCTCTCAAAGTTGTCCTTGGATGATTTTATGAGTGCTCATATTTTTTTACTAATAATGATCAAAGGTGTCTTCTCTTTTATGGATTTTGCTCTATCATGTAACAGCTTTCTCCTCTTATTGTAAAGTTTGTTTATGGCTGGGGTCCACCAGACTGGACGTTTGTCCTTGGTGGAAAGAGTCTTGGTTTTATTAGGGATTGCCTGATCCATGCAGTCCTAGAGGTGTTCGTAGAAGGCATTTGTAAGGGCTTCCGCAGCTTGGGTTGTGGTTTCCACTGGCTCAGGGGCCTTGAAGGATACCACACCAGTCTTGAGTAGTGTAAAGTTTGCTTTAGAGAAGTTCTTCACTGTGGTCTTTTTTGTTTGGGGTGGGGGCGGGATGTTGATATCCAGTGAGATTAGTTTATGATCTGATCTCACCAATGAGGGATATACTTCCGGTGTGGAGCATTTTGTCCCCATGTTTGTGATGATGAGATCTAGTATATTTTCTCCTCTTGTGGGAACGGTGGCTAGTTGTTCCATGGCATTTGAATTTATGAACTCCAGGAACCTTTGGGCTAGAAAGTTTGGGCTTGAGTAATGTTCCCAGTCTATATTCGGGTAGTTGAAGTCACCCAATATAATGGTGTTTGGAGATACATTTATACCCTCCAGTGTCTTCAGGAAGGCTGTGTGGGGTTCCTGAGTTTGAGAGGGTGGCCTGTAGCATGCTACAAATTGTAGAGCAGTTTTGCCTATGGTTAATTGCACCTGGATGGTTTCCAATGCTTGGCGTTGCCACCAACCTGGAGGTGTGGGTATCCTTGATGAATATGGATACACCCCCTCCTTTTGTGGTGTGGTCCGGGTTTTGGGGCCGGAACGCATGATATGAGGTAAAACCTGATAGTGCCGGGGTGCTCTCAGGAGCCTTGAACCAGGTTTCAGTCACAGCACAGACATCGATGTTCTCCATACTGAGAAGGGCCTCGAGTGCGTGCATTTTGAGATTTACACTTCTGGCATTGAGCAGCATTACCCTTAGTTTCTTCCCATTTTTGTTTTCTAGGGTGGTAGGTTTAGAATTTGAGCCTTGCCTAAAAAAGGCACTATGGGGGTGGCAAGAGACTTAGCCAATATCCAGAATCCCAGGGGTGACAGGTGCAAGCCATCCCTTGCGAAGCAGCGTGGCTTGTCAAGCATGTCATCCCAGGCAGACAGACACTGGATCCCCTTTGAATGACACCAGAAATTAAGCCAATTGTTAAAGCTGATCATCTTGTCTCTATGTTGTGGCATCATTCTTGGTGAAGGAAGGATGCTGCTCAGGGTCAGGGTCATACCTGCCTGGGCTACATAATCGGAGAGCTCCTCTATGTCTCTTTTCATGTTGTCCAGGGAGGTACGTCTCAGGTCGTTCACACCAGCATGGACAATGACTGTGTCATATTTGTACTTGCTGTGGAGTGACCCGAGTGCTTGTGTTATGTGGCGGATTCTAGCGCCCGATAGGCAGCTTACTGTGACCCTCTCCTTGTTCAGCCTGGTGAGTGGGACGTCAGTGTGTCTGACTATGGAGTCACCTATGACAAGTATGTTTGGTGTTGTATTTGGCCTTAAGGGCTGTGACTGCTTTGCACACTGATTTTGTGTTTTATGTGTTGCCTGTGGTGTGTCATGAGGTGGCGGTTGCTTGGGTGTCTGCTTTGGAGGCCTCTGCTGTTTAGGTAAATTTTTGCTCAGAGCCTCCGAGTATGTCCTTGTGTGTTTATGTGTTTGATTCATTGTTGTGATAGCTTTATGTGAGACTGGTTTTGTGGTGTGTGTAGTTGCCTTCTCCTCCTGTCTGGTCTTGCCAGTCCTGAGTTGAGAGAGCTCAGCCTCCAGTTTGGCTAAATAGCTGCATCTCTCGCAAGTATTTGTGTTATGTGGGAGGAGGAGAGGGTTGTCTGTGTACATGAGGCAATTGTAACATTGCCTCAATATTCCCAGATTTAGTCAGGTTTCTCCTAAATTTCATAATGTTTAATGAAGTCCCAAGCCTTAAGGGATGAAAGTGCTAAACCATTTTTTATTAGTCTTTTTGTTTATGGTGTTTATATAAACTAGCTTTAATATCTCTACTTGGAGACTCAAGTCCTTTTCTTACATCACCATTATCAATATGATGCACCTTTGGTTTGCTTGGTATACACTACATGAGCTTGTTCTGAGGTTACTAGCTTCTGAGATTTGACTGCATGGATTCACACTGTGATTAGTGTTACATTCTCTCTTTAGTCAGCTGCAATTGCTGTCGTCCTACCTTCTTAATTATCTCCTGCAACATTTCTTTGTACTATCCTAAGGCATAACATCCTCAGAATATATATTGCCAAACCCCTCTTTGACCTTCATTACACTTCCAACAGTTATCTGGGACCTCTACACACATTTTCTTCATATTCACTAGCATGTGAGGGAGTATGTGTGTAAACACCTCTTGAGAATATGCAGGACTTTCTCAGCCTTAATGTTTAGCTTGGCATCATGCATATATGTTCCCATATCTAAGTTAGCTCTGTGTTTAGAGCATCCTCCCACTTCTTCCTCAATTTGTTTTCTTATTCCCTTTCTATTTCTGTTAGCAAATTGTATAATCTAGGTATTAGTCCACTATTGTCATTTTTGCCACTCCCTTATTTTCTTCACCCTGTTAACTAGGCCTGGCAATTTCTCTTTTTTATTTAACGTGTCTGTCATATTTCTTGTATCAATGCATGACAGCTCAATAGCTGTCTCCATGCTAAGTTAATTTTTTCTTTTCTTTGCTCCTACAATTATATTGCGACTTCTTGCAATAGTTGTTCCCAGTATTTAAGCTTGATGTTTTGCTGCTTCCATCTCCGTGTTGCAGTCCTGCCTCTTTAATCATTTATTCTGGTGCCTATTGGGAGGAGATCTTTTCACCAGATCCTCAGCTACTAATGCTGTAATACCTTACTTACTCTTTTTGCTATTGTTTCAAGAAGTGGTACTCTTATATCCTCTGCCAGGCTTCCCCAGGCTATCTTTAGCCTGTCTTTACCTAACATCCATGGGGCTTTTGTCTTAAGCATTTGCTTCCAATGTGTCTCATATGTCTTTTCATTTCACACCTGGCCACAAATATCAGCTACATTGCAATAACATAATTATTTATATCTGAAACACATAATCCTCCATGTTTTCTTTGGAGTGGTAGTATATCATCTCATTTTACTAGTGATTTTTGTCCTAAGCATAAAAAAGTCTAGCATCCAGGTTTTTCATTTTTGCTATCATCTATTTGTTGGGAAGCATCCAGAAGGAAAAGGAACACATAAGATAAAGAACTATGTGGCAATTCAGGATCTGCACTTAGTGATCTAAGTATAAATTAAGTACATGCTATTTTATTGCAAATTAGTATGCATCACTGATGTTTTATTCTCTTGTAGGATTTAATCAAAGACTTCTCACATGTGTCCTTTAATCAAACCCCTAAGTGTTTGATCCCTCCTGCTTCCCACATACTGAGGAAGTCCTGTTCCAGTTCTTCCCTATGTACCAGACTTACCACTATTATTTTTGTTTTATCTGAATTTACTTTGCACCCCAATATCACCAAAAGCAGTTAATATCTGAAAGAGCAGCACCATATCTTCCAATGATTGACAAAGTCTCACCAAAATGTCATCTATGTATAATGCTATCTTAAGCTTTTTCTCTCCCCCAACTGATGCAACATATCTTTGCTCTCCTTATCCATATTGCTAATGCTTCCAGATACACAGCAAACACATTTTATTTGGGGGGGAGAGTGGGCATTCCTGTCTGGTGCCTCTTTAGATGTGAAAAGTCCCAGACAGGCTACTTGCTAATATCATCTGAGCTTTTGTCCCTATTATAGCTGCTATAAAAAGGTAATAAAGGAGTCAGAATATCCAAAATATTTCATACTTTGGAATAAAAAAGACCACTCCACCCTACTGAATGATTTTTCTGCATCCAATGAGATAACTGCCAATGGGGGTGTTGTCCTCTGCTCCTTGCAGTAACAGCAGTGTTTGTTGTATATTATCAGAGGTTCTGCATCCCTGTATAAATCCACACCGGTCCATATCTATCAGAATTGCATTAGTCAGCTTATTTGCCAAAATACTCGCAATAACTTTATAATCATGTTCAAGATACTTACTGGCTTATATGAACTAGAGAGTTAAGGATCCCACCCCTCCTTAGCTATGACTGCTATCACACTGCACTTCCAAGAACTGGGAATAGTGTGGCTCTGCAAAACCATGTTAAGTATTCTTGTCCAGTATTTACTTAAAGATTTTCCAGCTAACTTCTGCACTTTTTCTACTTTTGAATTGCTTCTTAATCCTCTTGTTCTTTAAATCTCTGTAGCGGAGTTTATTTCCTTGTCCTCTGTTATGGTATCAACAGATATATTCATCATAAAGTCTCCTACATAACCACATCTTCCGTTTCACTTCTATGTAGGGTAGTACAATACTCTTTAAATGTATTCAATATAGCCTTGTGTACACAAACTAATGTAACAGTATCTGTTTCTCTTATGTTCATAATTGCACTTTCCATTTTCTGCTGCCCTCAGTATTGCGGCTAAGACCCTTACTGTTGCTGGAATGTTTGCTGAATACATCTCTTTGCCTTAGAATTTTATAAATGTCTGCTTTATGTAACTCTCCTTCAAGTTCTTCGTGGGGGGTCCTCCTTTTCATCTATTCACCCCTATCTTCAGTTGCAGATTGCTTATTGTACACATTTTCTCCTTTCTTCCTTTCTCTACTACTTCTCTGCCTAATCTGTTTTTACATTTCCTGAGTCTCTGCTTTGACACTTTTGTTAACCCTGTCCCAAGCCTGCAGCAAGTTTCCACTAATATCTTCCAATATTCTTTCAATCCTCTTTAAATTTTACTCTAAGCTTTTCTTTTTGCAAGAGTTATTCAGAAAACCTCCAGAATCTAGGCAGCAACTGCTCTGGGGAGAGCTCTTTACTGGCTAAAAGATAAGCATAATCTGAATATAAGATGAGCCCTATAATTAGCCATCTAATCATATGCCTGTGCTCTCGTGTTACAAACATTTTTGTCTATTCTCAACTACTTTTTCCACTTTGAATTATAGAAGGTACCTGGCCCATTCCAAGTACCCCATCATAAGACATCAAACCCATGTTTTTGGAGGATTTTTTCTCCCTCCTTAACCATCCTACAGCTCTCTACCAAGTGTCCCACATCCATTACCAGGTCTGCCAGCCACCTCCTTTACCACCCTGGACTATCTTCAGTAGTTTTGGGGCCAATGCAGAACTTGAGGGCATCCTGAATATCTGGTCATTCACATCTACTGGGGTGGTTCTATTTTATGCCCTGCCTATTACTTCTCCTTCCCTTAGTTTCATACAGTATATCCAAAGGGACTGTGCAATGGGGACATGAGGCCTACGGCTCCACCTCCACTACAGCATAGTCTTGCTCTCACCCATTTCCTCCCTTTGGCTCACACCTCCTAATGTGACATCCCCAGCGTCCACCATGGATCATCACAGGAGACACTCCGAGAATCACCCACCCACCATCCATCAGACAACCAAGCCATTAATCGAACCTGGGTCACATGGGCCATAGTCAGTGCTTCATCTTTCTACTCCAACAGAGTGGCTTAAATCCCACAGTTTTTAACCAGCACTTTGTTTTCTTCTCCTTCTTCATCATTCATCTAAGCCTTCTCCTTATTTTCAGCCTCCCTGTTGTGGAATATACTCTCCAGTGTCCTGCAATTAGGCAAAGTCCCTTTCCAGTTTATGCTACTGTTGAAAGCAGAATTCACATCAGGCTGTCTCTTTCCTAGGGCATATGTAGAAGGCTAGGAAGGTGAAATACATACACGTGTATGTCTCTCTCCACCCAGCTAGGCGGGCTTCTTTATCTTTCACTGTGTCTACTTCCTTCAATGTTAGTGCATGCAATCTGCCAGGATGACTACCCTCCTTTTCCTAGCTCTTTGGTAACTGGATTGTATCAATACACTGCATCTCCTTAACCAGATTTATTGACCCATTCAGATTCACTGAAGCAATTTTTATGGTAGCCTGCACGATAATTTTGTTTTTCCACCACTCTCTTTGTGCAAAGCTATCGTCCCTCTTAAAACCCTTCTTGGTTGTTCCTTTATTCCCTCTAGACTTATTTTACTCAGTACCACACATTCATTGCCTCCCTCAGTCTGATAAGTCAGTATCAGTACTGCTTTAGATATCTTTCCCTGTGCTTCTGAAATATGCTGAAAATAAATATCTATTGTGGTTTGCAATACATAAATATAAACAACTGAAAACAGCAGTTAAAATCTCTGATCCTAACTATAAACAAGTCTTTAGTTTTCCATGGTAAGGACAAATGTGCTGTAGTTATCATCGAACTTAATGTCTTTTCCCTCCAAACTTCGGGTCAGAGCAACTGCAACAGTATTAATTTAGAGACAAATGCCATACCCTGCTCCACATAATCCTTTGTTTTGTTTACTGTCCACTTCTGTCACAATTATTCTGGATGTCGGGAGTGTTATTTATTATTTATTTATTTCCAGTTTGATGACTAGGGAGGTCCACTGGGCTTAGGGAGCCCGTTTTCAGTGGAGGCCCGGGGAGAAAAGCTCCGCATTACATAGTTTAGTTACATATACAATCAAAGTAAAGAAGACACAATTACACTTTCATTTCATGCTAGAGAACAGGAATACATTCTTTGGTTACATAGTATCTAAATATTTAAGATGGCAGTGGTAACTTAACTGAGAGGGAGAATAAAGTCTTAGAAGGAAAAGAGAGAAAAAAGGTGGGATGGGTTATTTATAATATGTACAATTATGTTATTTACAATATGTACATTTATGTTGGGTTAGCTTGTACTCATTCAGGTGTTTAAGGGGTGGATTGATTATTAAGCTAGGTGGGGAGAGTGCAGTTGCATTTCCTGTTAGAGGTAAGGTAGGAATGTTGCTGAGTTTTAAAGTTTTCACAAGTCCTTAGGAAGGAAGAGAATTCCATTTTTTAGCTAAGGAAAAGGATAGAAGAAACTGACCAGGTGATTGGGTTTGCGGACAGTGATTAGGTTTTGGTGAGTAGATCTTGTTTAGCCTTGCTTAGCCAATATGCTATTCAGTTACTGTAGAGCATGCTTTATACATGGTCCAATGTATCACTTTTCTTCTACTTTCTATTATCCCCATGCTTTCCTTCAAAGTTACTGTGAACTCCCATTTCACTACTGAACTCTAGTCTTAGTCTTTTTCCCTCCTTCGATTGTGCCTTATATTAGTGTGCTCACCTTCCCCATTAGCCCCTGCATTCTTCATATTATGCCTACTTAAACTGGCAGGCTTCCTTATTTCTACTTTACATATTTCATCCTCTTGTCTTACTTATTCTGGCCCTCCCTCTTCCCTTTCCACTAGACCTTACTCCCTCTACTCTTAACATTAACAGCACATGTCGCCCAGTATTTTCTTTCTTTCTAATTACAACCAATCCAAATTCACAACGCACAGAAATAGTGATTTGCATGCCTCTGTTTTATTTTCCTCAGTTGATGCTTTCCTGGCCCTATCATATCTCCTCCCATGTTTTAGATTTGACCCTTGGCTTATGTCCAGATTAGTAGGTAGTCTCCTTGCTGGGCTATACCACCTTGCATGTGTGAATCGCTCCATTCATCTGCACTTCAACCCACTTACAGCACAGACTCCAAACATAAATCTCTATACCCAGAGATCATCCATGCTACTATTTCTCTTTTTATACTCCACTTTCCACTCTAGTACAGCTACATACCCTAATTACTTACCCTACTGAAATCCTTGTTTGACAACTGCTACTTGTCATATTTACTTATCTACATAATCTATGTGGTATCTGTAATCATTGTATTTCAAATATCGATATATGTCCTTGGACCCTCTGGGAGAAAAATCTTAATAGCTGCTAGGTATAGTACTCTACAGCAATATCTTTTCAGTTTACACAGTTTCTGAACTGGTAGTAGTATCATTCTTTTACTTCATGTTGCGGTGGAGAAATCCTGTTCAACAAATATTTGGCTGGCCCCATATGTTAAACGCAACCCTTTTTTCCAGAGTTGTGAAGGGATCCTTTTTTTAAGCATGAATGTTGCAAAGCAGAGCAATATTGATCTTGGAAGTCTTTCCAGCTTGTCTTGTAGGATTCCATGCAGACCTATGGGCTCTCTCCATGACAATCTCTTCCTTGGATATTTGAATCCATTGTGCTAGCTGCCTCCAAACAAACCCTTTACAGTCTCCTCTCTCTGCTGTTTCTGGCAGCTCACGTCTAAGTTTTATCTTCTCGATCTGTCTTCCTAATTATTCATATTAGCATCTACTAGTTCCATCTTGGCATCAGTGGCCTCTATGCTTGCTTTTAGCAGTTAATTTTCTTCAATAATGTTTTGTAGTTAATCTGAATGCTCATTAATAACTTCAGTTAGCTCATTTATAGTTTTATCAATCTTTTTCATGAAGTTATCTAATTTCAACGTAATTTTAAGAACTTTAAAGACTATGTTTTTAAATGTCACTTCTCTGCCCATCTCAATGTTGATTTTTGTAGTACACTCCTGAGTGGTCACCATCATCAGCTTCTCTGTCTGCTCATTCTACATTTTCTTAGGATTGCTTTTTTTCTTTTTTATCTCTTCTATTCATCCAGAAATATTTTTCCACGTATGACAAGAAAACTGTATTATAAAGCACTCTTAATGCTCCCTGTACATTTTAACTGCCATTCTATAAAGTTTATTAAGATTTAACAGAATTATGTCGGGTGCAAAAACAAAAGGTACAGTTGAGTTAAGTATACTTACTATAACAGTAGGTGTGTGAATGATCACTGCTGCAGTGACCTAAGCTGTATGGGTTATACCCTGCACAGGATATAACAGCCAGCTAGCTTCCAAATCTACAGGCACCTTCCACACACCTAAACAGTTAGTCAGCCTGAGCTGAGCTGACATAGTCAAGTTTCGGTGTCAAGCCCTTCAGAGCTTCCATTCTAACAGAGAGAGGGAAACTAAAGCCCTATGGGGACTATGCTAGGAAAAGAAAAAATATAGGTCCATACACTGGCAAAAGTTTGAGAAATAACAAAGGAGATGGAGCTCCTGCTGCAGCAGTGGTCACTGATGTTATGGTAAGTTTACTTATACAACTGTACTATGTTCATCATAATCACTGCTGAAGTAGCCTAAACTATATGGGTTGAGTACCATAGCTTAAAATAATTGTGAGGAGAAAGGCAAAGTGTCCAGAAACCTCTACAGAATGGTCCTAGCAAAGTCTGTCCTAGACCAGGAGAAAGAATCAGGTTTATAGTGATTTTTTTTAAATATGCACAGAGTACCAAGCTGCTACTTCTAGAATAAAACCCATTCCAAAAAGCCATAGATGAAGCCAAGATTCTGGTAGAATGAGCCTTGACCCTGCATGGAATATGTATAGATTTTTTTTTTCTGGCGTGAATAACAAAAGGTAATAGCCACAGACAACCATATGGAAATAGTCTGTTTTGACACAGGGTGTCTTTCTTCTTACCTACACAAGAAATGAACTGATTACAAGTTCTGAAAGATTTTGTTCTGTTAAGATAGTACCAGTGTTGTCCTTGGACAGACTGGCTTAAGGTAAACTCTGATACCACTTTAGGCATTAAAGAAGAATTAGTTCTCAGGGAAACTCCACCACTGTGGAAAAAGACATACCCCAGGATTCATGAAGCTTGCACCAGGTGCAGGTTTAGCGTTGGCGTTCTAACACCAAATATGGCTTCCGAGCGATTCAGGTACGAGCTGTTTCCATGTGCACTACCTGCGTATGCTACACCCTCACAACTCCTGAGCCTTGTATGCTAATTACCGCATGTGCAGCAGTGTAGCATGCAAATAAAGGTATGTAGCGATTCAGGAAGTGTTACAGGCATAGTGTAAGCATGCAGAAATGTAAACTGCAGAAAACGGTTTACATTTTTGCAAACATAAAATTGGAGCCATGACAGCCGACCAAACACTTGTATTATATTGTTAATATATGCCAATGGCTAAATATATAGTCATTGGCATAAAAAAATGTACAAAATATAAAATTAACATTTAATATATATAGTCGCACTATTGCGACGTGGAAGCGCAGGGCAGAGGTGGGCAAAGGGGATCACAAGGAATATATGAAAATACAGAATAAAACTGCAATGAAACACATATCACGATTTCCCCATAATAGTCAGTGGCAGGCATGCTACATCATACTATGGTGCAAGGGTTGCAGAAGGGCAGTGACAGTGTTATACAGAGTAGCTAGGAATTAGTAGGCAATGCCATGCAAATGAGAGGAGTAATAGTGAATCACAGATTCCCTGCTGGTGTAAGGATGCACCTCACAGCATAGCGTTATAACACCGAGGTGGTGCCCTTGAGATAAAGATGACATCAAGAGAGGGGTGTGTCGCCATTGCTGTAAGCACATTGGAGCATTGCTAAACCGGTTTGCCCCTAGCTAGGCAAAGCTGCAGGATAAGGGGTGTGTCGAATTGGCCATAGCTATACTTAGCTGAGCGTACACAAGGTAACCGAGTATGCATGTGAACGGAGATGAAAATGTGTGTAAACCTGGTAAATGGGTATGCGCGGCGTGCACTGCAGCTGAAACAGGAAGGATATAGGAAAGAAATAAAGAAATGCTGCAGCAGTGAAATTGGAGTACAAATGACTAATTAACACCTAGGAGCCTACAGTGGGCCATTGACAACAGCGAAAAAGGCTGCAAGCAGCTACTTGCAGAACAGGAAAGGGGAGGGGCTGTACTGAAAAGAAAACAGTAAAGTGTCAAAGCAGAACAAAGCCGATTTGCAGTATATCAGCTGCAAGGCACATTTTGCCATGACTGGGTACGAAAGTACAAAACAAGAAAGACGGCAGGTGAATGCATGCCTGATAATGGGAGAGGATCCAGGTCTAAAAGTGAATTAAAGGGCAACAGATTAATCAAATCAGGCAAGTAGATCTCCACAGTAAAGGCCTCACACTTGCAGTACTCATTGCAAAACCCATAATTAAGACACGCTGCAGTTGGAATAGCTCATACACACCTACTGACATCAGCAGCATCCATAGCACAATACTATAAAGTGTGAAAGCACCTCACACACATTTGTGTATTCCGATACACTCTGCACCAATGGTGTATACAAACGGGGAATGTTTATTATGTACATGTTAGGGGCTGCGATAGCTATGATCCACCAGCATGTATTGGAGACTGAAGGTGGTGTGGAGGATGATGCACACGACCACCTCAGGCACCAGAGGAGGAGGAGGAGAGTGTTCAGACCCAGGGTAACCTACCAGGGGGGCTACATGATCTGGAGATAGTAGAGCATTAAAGGGTGGACAGGGACATCCTACAGCAACTTGTGGAGCTGTACCGGCCACGCCTTAGAGCCAGAACAAACAGAGGGGAACCCATCCCAGTGGATATGAAGGTATGTGTAAACCTGAGAATACTAGCTACAGGTACCTTTCGAAGAACGACTGGGGATATCATGGGGATCTCACAGGCATCAGCATCCAGGGTACTATACCAGTTCCTGGATGCCAAGTTACCACATGCCAATGAGCACATATACTCCCCCCGAACACAGGAGGAGTTGGCCAGCAATATGCATCTCTTCCACCGTGTGGCAGAATACCTGGAGGTACTGGGTGCAATAGACTGCACGCACATACACATGAAGTCACCACCCAGTGAGCAGGGTAGGCACTACATAAACCACATGAAATACCCCTCCATCAACTGCCAGGTTGTGTGCAATGCCCAGGGCATTATCATGGATGTGTGTGCTGGCAACCCTGGAAGCTATCACGACTCCCACAACTGGCATGCCTCACAGCTGTATCAGTTATTTGCCAGGGGGACATCCCAAATGGCCACCTGGTGGGGGATGCTGGCTATGCACTGGAACCGTGGATGATGACTCCCATCAGAAATGCACACACACCCATGCAGGAACGTCATAATGAGGCACACGCACAAACCAGAATTATCATAGAGCATGTGCTTGGGATGCTGAAATCATGGTTCCGTTGCTTGGACATATCTGGTGGAGCCTTGCAGTACTCTCCAGGCACATGTGCCCACATCTTCATAGTGTGTGCCATGCTACACAATATGGTCCTGCAGAAACAGCTGCAGCAGGGACAGAATGGTGAAGGCCCTCACAGCCCACCACCATTGCCAAGGGCCCCACAGGCACAGAGGTACTCAGACCACGAACACCCAGAGCCATCCCCAGTAGGCAGAGGAAGGCATGCCCAGTATGCCCATGCCTTGGCAAAGAGGGAACATATAGCAAACACACTGACAGTGTAGGCACCTAGGGACTGATGTCTTTCTCCACCTGCACACACAGTAAAAATGGATGGCACATACACAAGACTACCTGTAAATTGTCATGTACAGGCAGTCTACTGTGTGCATCCAACATAGGCAGCCCTCAACTAGTGCACACACAACTGCCATTGGGACAAGGTAAGTCAACACCTGAACAGTAAATTAAGCTATCCGCATATGTAGATACTGTATGTATAGACTCATAGGTAGGTACTTGGCCAACTGCCAGAGGCCATTCATAAGCCCAGCCAAAATGTGTCAGCTTTTGCCACCCCATTGATTCATTAACTGTCACTCTGTGGAGCAGAGCCAATGGCAGGAATCCCTGGGGTGCATCTACTGTTCCCCATCCACTCTTCAAGGTTTCTCTTGCAGAGTGTTAGTGAGGGGCTCTGTATAATGTAGTTAGGGATGTTGTTCCAAAGTATGGGGAGTGTCTGTGACAGGAAGCTGTCCCTCCAGCATCTTCCAGTTACTGTTGTGGCAAGGTTCAGCTCACTACAGTGTGTGGCTCACTGTGACATGGATTCCCATAGGTGGAGCATATCCATCAAGCCTGAGTTCGACATGGCTGTGTTGGCCAGTGGAGATCATCTCTGGGTAAACGAGATGCCACTGATTAAAGCAGGTGTTTATTCAGTCTGGCTGCATAGGCCATATGTTGGAGGCCAGTATTCCCCTTGGCGAGGTATATTTGTGAACCTCCCAGCTGTTGGAAGTATCTTCTGAGGTACATCCCACATGGGTTATTATACCCTATGATGGGACTAATGAGTGATGAGTAAAGGGGCACTATAACCCCAGTATGTCTAGAAGGGAATCCTTTAGTAATCAGATGGCCTACATAGAAGGATGTCCTAACTACTGTGGAGATATGATTGTAAAAGGGGAGATCACTATCTACCTTAGTCCCCAGATACCCCATTACCTCATCCGTATTAAAGTGGCTGCCACTTATGTGTTAATACGTGGGTGCCAATTCCACAATGGAATGACCATGCAGTTAGTGGCACTTGGCTAGAGGCCATGACATTGACACCCTGTGACATTCTCTGTGAGGCCCCTTGAGGAATGTCTGTGTCAGCTGGACTATCAATCTTGACTCCCAGTTCACAGTCATTGCCAAACATGGTCTGCCGTAGTCCACCTGTGTTTGCCTGTACCTCTGAGATGTATATGCCAAACAGTAGGGCTCCCAGGTCTGAGTCCTGTGGGACACCAGTCATGACTGGTCAAGAGTTGGACCTGGTGACTGCTAGTTGTACCATGTGGGTTCTGTGTGTAAGCCCGTTGGCAACCTAACCTATGATGTATGGCTGTATGAACAGGCTGGTGTGTTTATCAATAATACCGGAGTGGGGCATGGTGTCAAAAGCCTTGGCGAGGTCCAGGTAGTATGTGTGAACCACCTCCCCCATCATCTAACATCTCGGTGACTGTATGCAAGATGTCAAACAGGTTCAGTAGGCATGAACTGCACTCAACCAAGCTGACCTAGGTTGGGTCACGTGTTCGGAGGTTACCAATGTCTGTTAATGAGTGCCATGAAGATGCAAACCATATCATTGCAGACCAGGTTAGTCAGGCTTATGGGGTGGTAGTTACCATGGCCAGTTGTGATTCCACCTTGATGGTGGAATAACCGTTGCCATGCACCATTGTATGGGCATGTAGCCTGTGGAGAGGATGAGGTAAGAAAGCTTAATTAGGTGGGCGGGGAGTCAGGTTGTCTTGTACAGTTTGCAAGATGCAGTCTGGGACAACATCTGCCTCCATTGATGCTGTGTTCTGCTGTTAGAGGGGGCCATTTCCACCTGCGTGTCTCGGATGTGTGGGATGCTGCACCTTTTGGCTGGTGTTGTGGGCTCTTTAGGGAGCGAAGTATGCACTGAATGTATCTACAAGGATGTTAGCGATATCAGTAGGGTCAGCATATTTTGTGCTATATTTCACTGGCACAGTGCAAATCTGTGTGTCACCACGTAGATCCTTGACATAGCCAAAGAAGGCTTTGTGGTTATCTTTTGAATCCTTGCGTATTCTCCTGCTGATGTTAGCCTTGGATGATGTCATGAGGGACCTACGTTTCATACTAATAGTGGTCACGGATGTCTGCCCTTCATGGGATTTGCTGTTTGTCTGGAACACTGTCCTACTTCTGTAGTATAGCCTGTTTATTGCAGAGGTCCACCAGACCGGTGCCCTTGTCTAGGAGGAGTGAGTCTTGGTTTACCAGTGATGGCATGATCCATACATCCGTGTAGGTGTGTATAGACTGCATTTGTAAATCTGTCTGTATCTTGAGCAGTGTTTCCCCTTAGCGTGGGGCCTGTGAAACCCCCACCCCTGTCACAGGTTAAAACACAAAAGGGAGGAATGTGTTGAAATAGGACAACCCGCCATGTACCTAATTAAAGGTGTATGCTCATATATAGATATATATAGAGAGAGAAAAATACATAGAGATATGTTGATATATACAGGTCTACATATATATGTAGATATATAGATAGGTTAAAAACATCTGCACATCTATGGAGGTACAGATAAACATATGCAATAATATATATATATATATCTATCTATATATATGTATATATATATATATATATATATATATATATATATATATATATATATATATATATATATACATATATATATACACATATCTCTCTCTCTCTCTCTCTATATATATATATATATATATATATATGGTGTCCCACAGGGCTCAGTCCTGGGCCCACTCTTGTTTGGCATCTACTTCTCCGAAGTACAATCAAACACAGGAGGGTTATGGCTGACAAAGTTTGCAGATGACTGCAAGCTGGGCGCCATAGTAGAAAACACATCTGACACAGATATCCTTCAGAAGGGTCTCACAGAAACAGATAACTGGTGCCAGAGCCACGGCCAAAAGTTAAATGCCAAAAAATGCATAGTCATACCCTTCGGGAAAAACAAGGTTACCCCTAGCTACCAAATAGGTGGCAATCCACTGAGCAGAAGAAGTTATCAGGGACCTGGGGACCCAGGTTGATAGTAGTCTGTCATTCGACACCCATGTAGCTAAAGTAGTTAGGAAGACCTTCTACATTGCCCACCTTATCATGAAGGGTTTCTCATCTAGATCAAGGGAGGTCATAGTCTCCCTTTACTCATCACTCATCAGACCAATGATTGAGTACAATGCCCCCTTCGAATGTATCTGACCCGACACTTGCAGCAGCTGGAGAGGCCACAAAAGTTCCTCACCAAAAGGATAAAGGGTCTCAAAATCTGTCCTATGCTGCCCGACTGAAAGAACTCCAGCTCTACTCAGTCGCTTCGCTTGCTCAGAGGTGACCTTTGCCTAACATACAAGGCCATGTCAAACCCAGATTTGATGAATATGCTTCACCTCAAAAATCCAGATCCATCAGAGCCACAACGGCGGGAGACTTAAACCTTGACACGACTATTAATAGGACGTGCTGGAGGGATAGATTCATCACCCAAAGACTCCCTATGCTGTGGAACAAAATCCCGGTACATGTGAGGCAGAGCACCTCGCTGGCCTTGTTCAAGAGAAATCTTGACCAATGGATGGGATATTGCAGATATACCCCAGGGATTACCTCAGTGTCATTGCTCGACAGAGGCACAGCAAAATAATGGGTTTAGTTCCCCATACTAAAGGGGTGGCGTAAGCCACAAAACGATGGGCTAGGCTTGTAAATGCCCTCGGGCAGATAGCCTAGTATGAACCTATGAACCTATGAACCTATGTACATACATGTCTGTAGACAGCATCCGAAGTGTTCATATCTGAGTATAACATGGACCATAGCAATCACACATTCCACCCCCCCCTCCCCAACAATATGAACATAACATATGAAGAGTATATGCCAATGCACTATTACAAATATGTTCTATGGACACAGTCACCAACACAACTGCAATGACTGCAAATATCCTTGACAGAAATACACAGACAGCTTTCATTTTGCAAAACTTTATTACATTCCAATGTATTGCCAAAAGGATTCAATGACTAACAGTACCTGCATGCTATACAGGAAGCATTTAACAGTGCCTTAATGAATCAGCCTGCAATTACCATAGTATTAGTCCACTAAGGGATAGGTGTTCACAAAGGGAAAGAACACCCATACACATATAGACGTTGTATAAAAGGGGTTCCTACACACCTGCATGTGCTATGTACACCCACCAACATCTACCCCACAACCAAAATAATTACATCAATACATACTGTCATACCATAACCAATTATTCAACTACTGTACAACATCTGCTGAAATCTTAACATACCTGGACACAGACACACTAACATGGCCCTATGTGAAATAGTTGCTGTTATACAATTGAACAGCTGCTGATGTAACAGGGTTTGTATGAACTAATCCCGTTTCTGAGGGTTGAAAGGTTCATACATCAGGAAGTGTTACCGAGTACTGATTATCAGTACAGTATGGCACACAGTATCACCACACTAAATATGTCTGGTAAGCACACTGTAAACCTCCTAAACAATATATACATAGCTATGCAGCCTTGAGCTGGTCAAACAACCTGGCCAGACTGAAACATATGCAGAAGTAGTAGGTAAGACAAACCCTGCACAACTAGCAATGTTCAGAAATATAACAGCAGTACTCACATTTAGACCAAATCCTCTGGGCATTACACATAATATATTACTGTTCGTCTCCATACAGCTGTTGCAATAGATTTCAAAGAACACTTCCACGCTGTCTTTCTCACAAGTAAGGCAAAGGGACAATGCTCAAGTGGAGTACTCAATTATACTCCACTGTAGCCATGGTATTGGCTAAGGCAGTAGCAGTGCAGCTGATGTGCATATAATTAGCTACTTCGGAGCACCAACTAGTTATCGGGATAGCACATGTTACTGATCTTTAACTATAAAAGGTTGCCTTGTCACACATTCAAACCATCTGTATTTACTTGTAGGACAGTACAAAACACTGAAAGACAAACCGAAAACGAGTATTATACTAGTCAATAACACCTCCGATTACTAAGAAGGTATGTATAACATGTAGTATGTCTGTGTATGTAGTACCTGTTCTGTAAGAATTACAGTGTAATCAATGCATATAGTGGAAATAGCTATATTGTAGCAATGTATTGTTGAGCAGTAGTAATGCTTGTAGTATTCCATGTGTGTACTGCTGTAGGTCACACGGCAAAGTCTGCATACACCACAAGGGATGATATGGGCTTAGAACCCACCAATTTGCTTCCAGCTTCTGTCAGTGTCAGGACTGGTCCAACAAGTATGTGCTATAACAGGGGATAGTATATGTCAATATATTGTAATAGTCGACATGTGTATGGGTGTATAAGTAAGATGAACATGTTAAAGGTGGGCTTACCGTGCAACTATGGTGTGCATTGTGTGATATTGTGCCAATAACTAAGTAATGGACAGTATTTTAGGCAGATCTGCATTCTATTCTACATAGCAGTTCTGTTATGTTATGCAAAAAGTAGTTATGTCTATTGGCAATTACAATACTCAATAACAGGATACATATCATTTGTATTCATCTGACAGTTTAGCAGCATGCTAGCAAAGATAATTGGAAGAGCCAGGTAACTATCCATGCACATAACACATGTAATATTCACCTCTCTAGTATCGTTTGCAAGCAATAACAGCTGTGCATGTGTACATGTTATGCAAATGTGTAGTGACCCTTGTTACAAGGCTGGTCCTCTCTAGTATCGTTTGCAAGCAATAACAGCTGCGCATATGGACATGTTATGCAAATGTGTACTGACCCTTGTTACAGGGCTGGACCTCTCTAGTATCGTTTGCAAGCAATAACAGCTGTGCATGTGTACATGTTATGCAAATGTGTAGGGACCCTTGTTACAGGGCTTGTTCTCTCTAGTATCATTTGCAAGCAATAAGAGCTGTGCATGTGTACATGTTATGCAAATGTGGAGTGACCATTGTTACAGGGCTGGTCCTCTCTAGTATTGTTTGCAAGCAATAACAGCTGCGCATGTCTACATGTTATGCAAATGTGTAGTGACCCTTGTTACAGGGCTGGTCCTCTCTAGTATCGTTTGCAAGCAATAACAGCTGTGCATGTGTACATGTTATGCAAATGTGTAGTGACCCTTGTTACAGGGCTAGTCCTCTCTAGTATCATTTGCAAACAATAACAGCTGTGCATGTGTACAAGTTATACAAATGTGTAGTGACCCTTGTTACAGGGCTGGTCCTCTCTAGTATCATTTGCAAGCAATAACAGCTGTGCATGTGTACATGTTATGCAAATGTGTACTGACCCTTGTTACAGGGCTGGTCCTCTCTAGTATCGTTTGCAAGCAATAACAGCTGCGCATGTGTACATGTTATGCAAATGTTTACTGACCCTTGTTACAGGGCTGGACCTCTCTAGTATTGCTGGCAAGCAATAACAGCTGTGCATGTGTACATGTTATGCAAATGTGTAGGGACCCTTGTTACAGGGCTTGTTCTCTCTAGTTTCATTTGCAAGCAATAAAAGCTGTGCATGTGTACATGTTATGCAAATGTGTAGTGACCATTGTTACAGGGCTGGTCCTCTCTAGTATCGTTTACAAGCAATAACAGCTGCACATGTGTACATGTTATGCAAATGTGTAGTTATCCTTGTTACAGGGCTGGTCCTCTCTAGTATCGTTTGCAAGCAATAACAGCTGTGCATGCGTACATGTTATGCAAATGTGTAGTGACCCTTGTTACAGGGCTGGGCCAAATGGCTATGTGCACACCTACATAGAGTGGATATTGAGAGTAGAAACACACTGGTTGAACTACCAGGTTTGTGTAGCCCCTCTCATTGCCAACCTAACAGCCACTTGCACATACTGTATGTAAGGTAGTGCACAGCACTGGTAATGAAACAGGTTGCATATCATCTTTAACTCCAGTGTAACATCTGCAGTAGGAGTGTAAGATGTAGGAGACAGCTGCCCATGTGTAACAGCCGCTTCATAGGGGATGGCTCACACTATCTGATTATATCCTGATCATGTTGATAGTGGCATGAGAGCCTATTGATACATGACTCTGTTTGGAGAGTGGGTGTCTGTGCCCAAAAGAGCTCATGGTCCTGGTGGATATGTGAGTATATACCCAGAGAAGGAAACAGACCTGTAGACACTTGCATCTGTAATCAACTAACAGGATGTGATGTGCCACTCAGAGGAGGACTGCTGCTAAAGGCAGCTACAATGTTTCCGTAATAGCCAGTGTTGTCATGTCCACAACACAGATATTTACATGTGAGTATCACTATCTAAAACATCTTCATAAGCAATATGTAAACTAAATACAGTGTTTGGTACATGTAGTACTGAATGCTCATACAGACATGTCCACTAGTCAGCTACTGGTGTTTACTAATGTCAGCTTTGTGTATGTGGCCATCCTGGGGGAATGTAATCTCTATGCCATGTACAATGCCAAACCTACCTAACACCACACCCCACACATTGCTTGGGATGCAGCTACAGGGGTAAGCTGGAAGGAAGCCCAGTCTACAGCCATGACTGGACTGGACAGGTATGAGGTGTAGGTTAACACATGCAGCTCATCAGCACAACCAACAGATACCCTTTTCAGAACACAGTAAGGACACCCACACACACTACCAGAAATCACACACATTCACAAATGCTGCTAAGTATCTGGCCAAACAAGTGACCCCCACAAGCTGGAAGAGACAGACACCAAAATACACAAAGTGTATGACATAGTTTGCATAATTGTGCCACCCCTCAAAACACATGGCTGGAAACATGCCCAACAATACTCATTTGTGAATCCAAACTCTAGCACTATGTTATACACCAACCTATACTAGGGCATACATACTGTCAGCTGCCTGTCTGCCATGATAAGCCACATACCCATACACTCAGACCACCTTTTGAACTATACACATGGCTCTGGCATATTCCAGGTTGTTGTGCAGGACCTGTGATGCAGTAGCCTGGACTGCATGGAAACACATGTAGGAACTGTCAGGTCTTGTAGCCCATGCAGGTATGTCCCAAGGCCTGGGTAGCATTCTGCCATTGGCCAGAATGACACTGCAGTACAGGGACAAAAGGATTGTATTCCACAATTGTCTAGTGTAGTGGTGCAAGTCAAGGGGTATCCAGTATCTGTCTGCTTGGGCTAACATGGTTGACAGACCATGATGCTTTGCCAGACAGGGCCTGCACCTGTCACCCCTGGGAAGCTGGATATTGCCTAGGGCTCATGCTTCCCCTATAGTGCCTTCATCATGCACAGTTCAAGTGAAAGTCCACTGCTGTTACAGGGACAGCCAAGCAATAAACTGCAGGTCTCGCCACAGAATGTTACATGTCAGAAACACTATACGGACACACATATGTCAATCCCTAACATGGAGAACATATCTGTACAGTGGCTGAGACATGTTTCAACTCTCCAGAGAGCACAGCTGCATGACCATGTTATAACACATACCTCACCTCTTGCCCATTATCCTTTATTGGAACACACGGGCCGCAGGTGTGTCCATATTCCTGAAGGATATGCACACACCCACGCTAGTTGCACTTGCATAACTTCAGATGCATTATGCTGAGCAACTACCTTTGTGCCAAAGTGGAATTCAAATTGCACCTTGCGACAGATCACCCACCAGTACAACCCCACGCTAGTTGCACTTGCATAACTTCAGATGCATTATGCTGAGCAACTACCTTTGCTCCAAAGTGGAATTCAAATTGCACCTTGAGACAGATCACCCACCAGACCGTGGATTTCCCAACTGTCATAATGTGCTGTAATAGGGAATATTAGGTCAGAGAGAGAACCATAATAATGGTTGCTCTCAACTATTCCATTATGAACTGGGAAGACTCCTCATGTACCAACACCTGCGCTCAATGCATGTAGGATTCCATTGACCCCACTGACCTGGATCACAGTAGTCACACAAACAGGGCTAACAGTATGCTACACATAGTCTCCAATGCCAATGTTATATTTCCTAAGAGCAGAGTGGTGACTGTCATGGCACCCATGCAGATGGACAATGCATGTGCAAATGCTGCATCCTACACAAATGAACCTTAAGCAGTCACATATGTGCAGTGACTGTGCCAATGAAACAGAACCAGGATTCAACCCTACATAAACAAGAAGGCAAACTGGTGATACCATGCTTTAAACTGTACCACAGAAGGTAGTAACTGTTGCAAGAGTGAACACACATGAATGTAGGTGATCCCTGGTCAGCCTCAGTAAGATGTAGATACACCATATAAAACCATGCAAAGCTACTGTGAAATTAATCAGCAACATATTATGAGGCCAAGCAAACAGCATTCTATAGCTGTGTCATTAATCGTAATGGCAATGACAAGATCTGCCTTGCTGCACAGCACTATGGCATGGGAAGTACTGCACCTACAGAAATAGCACCCGTTCATCCAGATAGGGTCTTGGAGAACCTAATTCCACTCCCACCTCCCCCCCAAACGGGTACACTTAGTAATATATCCATGTACACTACAGGGCCCCTGTAATAATGACTATGCAGGTACAAGCTGCACTCTCTAAAGCCATACATACAGCTTTCATGGGACCTGTCAACATCCCAGGGTGTATCCCACACAAATGTAAGAACATTCAACTATCCACATACACATCATGTTCAATCATAGCTCCACGTCAGGCTGTGTACACACCGAAAGGTGCACAGCAACAGTTATCACACCCCACAAAGGGGAGACACCATTTATAATGGGAAATAGTGCACAACTACCCTTCTGAGTCTGGTCTGTAAGGCCATGAACCGTGATCAATGTATTTGATGTACTCGGTACAGATGTAGATGACAGTAGGGTTGATTCACATTGCATATCATGACCATGCCAGGTCGTAGGACACCATTACCCATACTGTGTTCCAGCGACACTTAGTAAACTAGATGTATATTCCTATGTCACAGGAGTGGTTGGCAACTGGACTGCTGCCAGACCCAACACTACAGAAGGTGTCTGACTAATACACACACATCAAACCAGTGCCAGCCACAGTATTACAGGGTTCATTCCTGGTACTCCCCTTCTTTGTTATCTATACCACAAAGACTAACACAGAAGGCATCAGCCTATTGATGTTTGCAAATGACTATGAACTAGGAGCAATAGTCGACTCAATGTGTGCTGCGTTCAACATACAGAAGGGCCTTAGTGTGTCAGATGTGTGGTGTGTGACGTATGGTCACAATCTGGCAGCTAAGTATTGCATTGTCATCCCCTATGTTACAAACCCTGAACCCATGAACTACCACTTAGGCAATGGCAACTGTGTGTATGGGATGCAGCTGGACAGTACTCCTTTCTTTGATAGTTACTTCACCATACGAGACCGGTAGTCATATGTGGCACCCCTAATCATGACAGGGTGCCATCCAGGAATACAGAGATAATTGCTCAGCCATACTCAACACCCATGTGACCCATAATAAATCACATATTTCCTTTAAGAGTTATTGCCCATGTGTAGATGGCCTACACTGCCCTTCTCAATCCCTAGCTTCACTATGTATCATGCAGCCTACCCTGAATAAAGCCATGTCCAACCCAGAGGTATTGGACATACTACACTTAACACATCCTGATCCCAAATAACACATATGTCATGGACATCCACCTTTCTAGTGCAAGGATCACAACATGCCTGACAGGTCTCTGTCCCATACACTTAACATACTCTTGCCATACTATGCATCCCTGTCCAGTGAAGCTGCACATCGCCCATCTCGGTGACATGGTGTGATGACCGCATGCCAAATTTATCAGTAACCCTGTGGATCAGTTCTGTGGCACTGCTAGAACTGGCCATTGAAACTTACCTGTCTGTTGCCTACAGCTAGACAACCTATCTCTACCTAGGTCATAAATGGCACAGGGCATATAGCCTACTAGATCACTATGACCATACATGCTATAGTTGATATCCAACCCTGCAAATACCATCAGGCTAGCTATTGTCCCATGTGTTACACATGTGTAACACAGGCAATACATGGCAGGATGCTACACAGCTGTGCAGTGCCAAGTAGATGTATATGGCAAAACACATACATGCATGCAAGTCTGCAAGGTCACAGGTCATGTCCCTAATGGCTATGTATGACTATATATGTGACATATACACAGCATTAAGGTCAATTGCATTAATGTGAACACATCCAGGCATGTGCTGATAGGTAAAGACACTAGTACAGGCAAACAGACATGCCCACATCAAGACAACATCCACATGGTGTATGAGCAATATCATCACATGACACACACATATATGGCAATAACATTACATCACCAGTAAGTGTCAAATGTCTGTGACTTATACATGTCAGTGGTGTTAGTGTCATGTGGATTTGCAAAGACTTATTTGTAATCTTAATAAATGTGATACATATGTATGTTCAGCTGAATTTCTGCACTTCTCTGGAGGCACAGGCACATGCTGAATGGCACAGCAGAGAAGGTCTGAGGCTTCAGAGGGCTGCTGTCCGTTCATTAACTGACAACATCCAGGCACTCGAAAATGCTCACCATCATTTTGCAGATGTTTTGGATAGACAATTGGATGACATGGTGGGATTTCTTGACCGTGGCATGTCAATCCTCGAGCAAGGAATGTCTGTGCTGGAACATCTGGTGGAAGTGAGGTATCGGGCATGTGGATGTAGGTCAGCTACATCACCTGTTGAAGGTTTACGTGAACATGCTACTGCACATGCCCGCTCCCATAGTGGTGGTGGTAGCAGCAACAGTGCAGCTGGTGCTATGCACTCCACACCAGGGCACAGTAGGCCACGAGCACGTGGTCCTGGATGGTCCTAACAGGGACACGATTCCAGTGGACATATGTCATCAGACTGTACCCAATCTGGACCTCTGCCTGGTAGTGCCCGTGCAACCCCTGGCAGGCGCAGGTCACATGGCCATGGCCGGACACCGTGAACTGTGAAACCTGCCTTGTACAGTCTGCAGCTGTCACTACTACCCCTGTGTAGGCCAGCCACATGCCAGACCTGTGCGCATGCATACACAGACTGGAAACAAATGTAGGGCACCTCAACACACACATGCATAACATCTACACATGCCCAATGATATCACAGCCCCTAACACACATACATGATGTCATCCAGTGGCACAGCCTAGGCCTCTGACAAACATTATCACCTTGTGAATATGATGATGCATGTGCTGCATCCCTGTCATCCACACCATTGGTGCAGGGACATGCTCATATGGTCTGATGCACAGGGTGAACATACTAAGTAGACAATTTTGGATTAATATTGTTGAGTAGTGTTGACAGGCAGCAGACATACCATGTATTACAGTTTTAGAATGCATTTTGTACGTTTGATAGTATGTATCATGTGTAACAACACTAACAGCATGTTGATCTTGACTTTCTGCCTTCTTCTTTCAGGTGTAGTTGCATGTGCCGGGGGATGTCGGTGTTTGCGGTTAGTGTCCCATATGTACATGTTGACTACCCACAGGTCAGTATGACAATACCTGCATGCACTTTGTAGCTTCCACATCACAGTTATATTCTCCCATGTTTCTATTATGTTTACATTCTAATGATCCAAGAGCATGATAGCTGTGTAGTAAGCTACTGTGTTCAGAGCCGTCATATCCATAATGGGTGATATCATACGTATAGTTACCTGGAGCGGGGAGGAGGTAAAAAAGTGATATGCCGGATGACAAGGGTAAAGGCCAGTGGAAATAGTGGCTTCTCATTGGGAAGCAGTAATACCCACTGCCATGATAGCATGCAAACACAGACACACCCACACACTCAGGGATTCACAGACACAGTAACACACACTCTGACACACACACACACACACATTTGCCAGTGTTCAGATGAGAACCCCTGCCTATGTGCATATCATCATTACAGTACTACGTAATTACAAGACGCGCCACAGAGATTACACATGTACAGGTGGTCGGAATGGCCTAAGATCGAGGACATCGACAGGGATACTACAGTGCAGTGAGTGTATGTGGGAAGGGGGGGTCCATCAGTAGGCTATGTAACACCAAGTCACACCCCAGGGTGTACATGTTAACAGGTGGTTAGAATGCCCCTCTACGATTGATGATATCAACAGGGATGCTAGATTGCACTGAGTGGATGGGGGGAGGGGGCATTAACATTTCACTATGGTAAAATACAGCCTCACTCTAGGGACCGGACAGCCATACACACACACACACACACACACACACACACACACACACACACACACACACACACACACTGTGGCATTCACAAAGATATACACCTATGTCACACACATACAGACACTTTACATGTGTGAAGTTCAACCACCTGCCTATGCCTTTCTTTCTACACTTTACTCTGTACTGGTGTCAACAACAGTGTTCAGGAGAGTGAAAACATGTGGGATGTATTCCCAACCATCCGTGACATATATGGACACACACACACCCACACGTGCCAGTACTGTGAATCAAACACCTGCCTATCTCATGATAGGTATTACAGAAGTGCAGCACTATCGCATCCAGTACAAAGCTTACGGACTCTTTCCTTTGCCAACTTTGCTGATATATGCACAATATATGCACAGGGGAGGTATTACTGTTACAGGTGTCATGAGGTTTGCCTTCAGTGTCACCCTTACCACCTCCCCCGTCATCTAATATCTCGGTGACTGTATGTAAGACGTCAAACAGGTTCAGTAGGCATGAACTGCACTCAACCAAGCTGACCTGGGTTGGGTCACGTGTTTTCGGAGGTTACCAATGTCTTTGTTAATGAGTGCCATGAGGATGCGAACCATATCATTGCAGACCAGGTTAGTCAGACTTATGGTGTGGTAGTTACCATGGTCAGTTGTGATTCCACCTTGATGGAGTGGAATAACCGTTGCCATGCACCATTGTATGGGCATGTAGCCTGTGGAGAGGATGAGGTAGGAAAGCTTAATTAGGTGAGGGGGGTCAGGTTGTCTTGTACAGTTTGCAAGATGCAGTCTGGGACAACATCTGCCTACATTGATGCTATGTTCTGCTGTTAGAGAGGGCCATTTCCACCTGCGTGTCTCTGATGTGTGGGATACTGCACCTTTTGGGTGGTGTTGTGAGCTCTTTAGGGGGTGAAGTATGCAATGAATGTATCTGCAAGGATGTTGGCGATATCAGTAGGGCCAGCATATTTTGTGCTATATTTCACCGGCACAGTGCAAATCTGTGTGTCACCACGTAGATCCTTGACATAGCCAAAGAAGGCGTTGTGGTTATCTTTTGAATCCTTGCGTATTCTCCTGCTGATGTTAGCCTTGGATGATGTCATGAGGGACCTACGTTTCATACTAATAGTAGTCATGGATGTCTGCCCTTCGTGGGATTTGCTGTTTGTCTGGAACACTGTCCTACTTCTGTAGTATACCCTGTTTATTGCAGAGGTCCACCAGACTGGTGCCCTTGTCTAGGAGGAGTGAGTCTTGGTTTACCAGTGATGGCATGATCCATACATCTGTGTAGGTGTGTATAGATTGCATTTGTAAATCTGTCTGTATCTTCAGCAGTGTTTCCCCTTAGCGTGGGGCCTGTGAAACCCCCACCCCTGTCACTAGTAGTGTAAATTTAGCTGAAGGAAAGGTATACACTGTGGTATCCGTGGGTGGGGAGATGCTTGGGTTTAGAAACAGTGAATTGTTCGTGGTCAGATCTAACCAGTGATTGTTTAACCTCCGCTGTGTTGCACCTGTTGTCCATGTTGGTGATGACCACTTCTAGTAGTTTCCACCCCACGTTAGGGAGGTTACCACCTGATACAGGGCATATGAGGTGATAAATTCTAGGAAGCGCTGGGCCTGGAATTGAGTACCGGAGTAAGTTTCCCAGTTAATGGTATGGTAGTTGACATTGACAAATGCCAGGGTGTGCGTTAGGACTGTCATGTTCTCCACTGTCTAAAGGTAGGTGGAGTGGTGGTCCTGGGTCATGGAGGGTGATCCATAGCAGGTCACAGTTTACATTGCAGTTATGGCTGATGTTAGCTGCACATGGATGATCTCAGAGGTATCATGCTGCCCCACTAACCTGGAGGTGTAGGTATCCCTGATGAATATGGATACAGCCCCTACATGTCTGTGTCAATCTATGTTCTGTGGCTGAAATGTGTGGTATGAGTTGTAGTCTGGTAGTGCTGTTGTGCTCTCAGGAGCCTTAAGACAGGTCTCAGTTACTGCACAAATGTTGATGTTGTCCATCCTGAGGAGTGCTGCGAGTGTATGCATGTTGTGATCACAACCCCTGGTGTTGAGTAGCATAACCCTCATTGAATCTGCAATGTGCTGTTTACGGAGCTGGTATTCACCTTCGAGACTATCCTAAATAAGGCACCATGGGGGCGCCAATAGCCTTGGCCAGTATTCCAAAGCCTAAGGCTGACAGATAGGCCGGTATGGTATCGTTGCATGCATGTTCCCCATCTGTGCTTGTTTTTCATCTCTCCTGTAGGTAACCTACTGGTAAGCAATAGAAAGCCTTAAGCTTATACAAGTCTTCTAGCTTCCAAGATAGGCTTTTGGAGGGACTGAGTATCAGTATTTTGCATGTTCTTGCTGTACTTAACTGTTTCCTGATTACATGGTGATTTCTCACTGTATATTGTGATATGAAGGTCTGTTTATTCACATATTATGGTTGTGATGGCCTGCACTTTAGAGGTTCACAGATAGCCTGCTACCTATCTGCCCAAGGGCAATTAGAAGCATAGCTACAGTGTGTTGGCTTTCCCTGCACCATTGATGAAGTAACTGAGCCTCTATCAAGCATAGCCAATGAAGCAATTCCAGGCAGAGTTGCTGGAAGCTGTTGAAGACTGGGGTTGTGGAGGGTGATAGGGGCACTTACTGATCTAAAGAGGGCATGTTAATGAATTCCAACACCATTCAATTCCCTCAACAGGTCTCGCAGCTATCAAACTGGACAGGCTCCCCCACCCCCTGGCTGTATGGTTCTGGGACACATGATCCCAGGGGTGTATATTCTGTTACCCATTCACACAACAAGGTTTCCGTTGAAGTGTGCCAGTGAGGGGCTATGCCTAATGTAGTTAGGAATGTAATGTAATGTCTCACAGTACATTTGTTATATGTTGTTATTTCAAGAGTACATGAAGCTCAGTGAGTTCGGGGGCCTCCACCCTTTGCTTAGCCTAGCTTACACATAGAAATCATCTAAATAGGAAATAGGCGGAAGCACCGTTAATGTCAACAGTGTAATGGTTACAGCATCCGCATAGTATCTGTGCATTCAAGGTTCCAATCCCGATAAAGGCAGGGATGTTTATCATGTTCAAAAGTATACCTTAACCACAGCTTGCATATATAGGTAGTAATCGTCTGTATAATAAACATTCGAAACACCCATATAAACCCATGTGTGCTGGAGAGTACAGTCAACAGAGAATGTAATGTTATGTCAGCACATAGTGAGATGTTACTTCACTGACATGTACATATCCTGAGTAGTTAGTGGATGTGGCCATGTTTGCACGCACAGGTTATACATTACAAAGTTTGTTTAACTGTGTTTAACCACTGCTATAATGCCACACAAACACTTTTAAACATGCTTATAACTGCTTAAATGAGGCTTATTCTGGAGTAAAAAACATTTGTAAAGGATCGCAGGTGTTGAACCCTGGACCATGCACACTACAGACATGGGACTTACCACTAAGCCATCCGAGGTGTATACATGTTTCATGGTCCTGAAACTACACCTTATACCATATACATTTCACTGTAATAATCACAAATGGGACACAGTTACTTTGTGTACATATGTACAGTACATTGTAATGTAATGCAGTTTGTGAACCAACACATTCCAGTCTACATATGTATTACTGTTACAAATTAATACGAAATATATATATATATATATATATATATATAAATATATATATATATATATATATATATATATCAATATATATATATATATATATCTATATATATATATATATATATATATATATATAGGCATGTCAGTGATGTCTGCACACACACACACACACACACACACACACACATATTTATATATATATATATATATATATATATATATATATATATATATATATATTAGAAAGTTATATCAATAGCCATATATATAAACATCTATGAACACACTTCGTGACACAGAAGCACTCCAAAGGAATTGGAGTGTACACAAAACACATGTAGCTCTGGTATTATAACAATTAATATTAACTAATTCACCATAGAAGGGGTGGTTGTTGTGTATGAGAAGATTGGGGTGGGGAGGAATCATGGATAATGTAATCATGCATCAAGGAAGGCCTGGGTCGGATGTCCAATAAGTGAACTGGAGGGGTATACATGGAGTATGGGGACAATATAAAAAGGACACAAAACAAGAACCTTTCTCATTCATAATACAACCTGTCATGTCGCATTGCAACACCTACATTTCACAAATATATGAACATTAACATGTATCAGACATATGTACACAAACTGACTGTCACATTTGTTTTCAGTAGTGAGGAATGTCTGTAGTACAATGTATATTCTAAACACCATAACATTTGTACATATCTCAGATGCCTTAGTGGTAAAGTCAGTGACTGTGGTGTTCATGGTCCCGGGTTCAAGACCTGCAAGGGCTGTTAGGTTATTTTGAGGGCCATAATAAAAGCTGTTGGATGTAGGTGGATTAAAGCACTCTTAAGCAGTTCTAAGTGGGTTTCCACGGGTTTGCGCGACGGTAAGCATCGCTGAACCACGGTAAACGGAGAAGTGCTTCACAGGTTTAACCTTTGTTTGACGTCGTGCAGACCATGGACAAACCTGCTTACAGCCACGTAAATGTGCGTTATTCACACTTTCCCTACCAGTGCCTACTCTGGCAGGTAAAATAATAACACCTTCCAGGAGTAGAACCTGCGACCATGTACTCCATCCTCGGAGTAACCTAACACTAAGCCACTTGGGATGTACCTATCCCAGATGTGTATGCAGACAGGTTAAAACACAAAAGGGAGGAATGTGTTGAAATAGGACAACCCGCCATGTACCTAATTAAAGGTGTATGCTCATATATAGATATATATAGAGAGAGAAATACATAGAGATATGTTGATATACACAGGTCTACATATATATGTAGATATATAGATAGGTTAAAAACATCTACACATCTATGGAGGTACAGATAAACATATGCAATAATATATATATATATCTATATATATATATCTATATATATATATATATATATATATATATATATATATATATATATATATACATATATATATATATATATATATATATATATCTATATATATATATATATATATATATATATATATATATATATATATATAATATATATATATATACATATCTATATATATATATATATATATATATATGTATATATATATATATATATATATATATATATATATATATATATATATATATATCTACATATATATATATATATATATATATATATATATATATATTCATGTACATACATGTCTGTAGACAGCATCCGAAGTGTTCATATCTGAGTATAACATGGACCATAGCAATCACACATTCCACCCCCCCCCCAACAATATGAACATAACATATGAAGAGTATATGCCAATGCACTATTACAAATATGTTCTATGGACATAGTCACCAACACAACTGCAATGACTGCAAATATCCTTGACAGAAATACACAGAAAGCTTTCATTTTGCAAAACTTTATTACATTCCAATGTATTGCCAAAAGGATTCAAGGACTAACAGTACCTGCATGCTATACAGGAAGCATTTAACAGTGCCTTCATGAATCAGCCTGCAATTACCATATTATTAGTCCACCAAGAGATAGGTGTTCACAAAGGGAAAGAACACCCATACACATATAGATGTTGTATAAAAGGGGTTCCTACACACCTGAATGTACTATGTACACCCACCAACATCTACCCCACAACCAAAATAATTACATCAATACATACTGTCATACCATAACCAATTATTCAACTACTGTACAACATCTGCTGAAATCTTAACATACCTGGACACAGACACACTAACATGGCCCTATGTGAAATAGTTGCTGTTATACAATTGAACAGCTGCTGATGTAACAGGGTTTGTATGAACTAATCCCGTTTCTGAGGGTTGAAAGGTTCATACATCAGGAAGTGTTACCGAGTACCAATTATCAGCACAGTATGGCACACAGTAACACCACACTAAATATGTCTGGTAAGCACACTGTAAGCCCCCTAAAACAATATATACATAGCTATGCAGCCTTGAGCTGGTCAAACAACCTGGCCAGACTGAAACATATGCAGAAGTAGTAGGTAAGACAAACCCTGCACAACTAGCAATGTTCAGAAATATAACAGCAGTACTCACATTTAGACCAAATCCTCTAGGCATTACACATAATATATTACTGTTCATCTCCATACAGCTGTTTCAATAGATTTCAAACAACACTTCCACGCTGTCTTTCTCACAAGTAAGGCAAAGGGACAATGCCCAAGTGGAGTACTCAATTTTACTCTACTGTAGCCATGGTATTGGCTAAGGCAATAGCAGTGCAGCTGATGTGCATGTAATTAGCTACTTAGGAGCACCAACTGGTTATCGGGATAGCACGTTACTGATCTTTAACTATAAAAGTTTGCCTTGTCACACATTCAAATCATCTGTATCTACTTGTAGGACAGTACAAAACACTGAAAGACAAACCGAAAACGAGTATTATACTAGTCAATAACACCTCCGATTACTAAAAAGGTATGTATAACATGTAGTATGTCTGTGTATGTAGTACCTGTTCTGTAAGAATTACAGTGTAATCAATGCATATAGTGGAAATAGCTATATTGTAGCAATGTATGGTTGAGCAGTAGTAATGCTTGTAGTATTCTATGTGTGTACTGCTGTAGGTCACATGGCAAAGTCCGCATACACCACAAGGGATGATATGGGCTTGGAACCCACCAATTTGCTTCCAGCTTCTGTCAGTGTCAGGACTGGTCCAACAAGTATATGCTATAACAGGGGATAGTATATGTCGATATATTGTAATAGTCGACATGTGTATGGGTGTATAAGTAAGATGAACATGTTAAGGGTGGGCTTACCATGCAACTATGGTGTGCATTGTGGGATATTGTGCCAATAACTGTGTAATGGACAGTATTTTAGGCAGATCTGCATTCTATTCTACATAGCAGTTCTGTTATGTTATGCAAAAAGTAGTTATGTCTATTAGCAATTACAATACTCAATAACAGGATACATATCATTTGTATTCATCTGACAGTTTAGCAGCATGCTAGCAAAGATAATTGGAAGAGCCAGGTAACTATCCATGCACATAACACATGTAATATCCACCTCTCTAGTATCGTTTGCGAGCAATAACAGCTGTGCATGTGTACATGTTATGCAAATGTGTAGTGACCCTTGTTACAAAGCTGGTCCTCTCTAGTATCGTTACCCTTGTTACAGGGCTGGACCTCTCTAGTATCGTTTGCAAGCAATAACAGCTGTGCATGTGTGCATGTTATGCAAATGTGTAGGGACCCTTGTTACAGGGCTTGTTCTCTCTAGTATCATTTGCAAGCAATAAGAGCTGTGCATGTGTACATGTTATTCAAATGTGTAGTGACCCTTGTTACAGGGCTGGTCCTCTCTAGTATCATTTGCATGCAATATCAGCTGTGCATGTGTACATGTTATGCATATGTGTAGTGACCATTGTTACAGGGCTGGTCCTCTCTAGTATCGTTTGCAAGCAATAACAGCTGTGCACGTGTACATGTTATGCAAATGTGTACTGACCCTTGTTACAGGGCTGGTCCTCTCTAGTATCGTTTGCAAGAAATAACAGCTGTGCATGTGTACACGTTATGCAAATTTGTAGTGACCCTTGTTACAGGGCTGGTCCTCTCTAGTATCGTTTGCAAGCAATAACAGCTGTGCATGTGTACATGTTATGCAAATTTGTAGTGACCCTTGTTACAGGGCTGGTCCTCTCTAGTTTCGTTTGCAAGCAATAACAGCTGTGCATGTGTACATGTTATGCAAATGTGTAGTGACCCTTGTTACAGGGCTGGTCCTCTCTAGTATCATTTGGAAACAATAACAGCTGTGCATGTGTACAAGTTATACAAATGTGTAGTGACACTTGTTATAGGGTTGGACCTCCCTAGTATCATTTGCAAGCAATAAGAGCTGTGCATGTGTACATGTTATGCAAATGTGTAGTGACCCTTGTTACAGGGCTGGTCCTCTCTAGTATCGTTTGCAAGCAATAACAGATGTGCATGCGTACATGTTATGCAAATGTGTAGTGACCCTTGTTACAGGGCTGGTCCTCTCTAGTATCATTTGGAAACAATAACAGCTGTGCATGTGTACAAGTTATACAAATGTGTAGTGACACTTGTTATAGGGTTGGACCTCCCTAGTATCATTTGCAAGCAATAAGAGCTGTGCATGTGTACATGTTATGCAAATGTGTAGTGACCCTTGTTACAGGGCTGGTCCTCTCTAGTATCGTTTGCAAGCAATAACAGATGTGCATGCGTACATGTTATGCAAATGTGTAGTGACCCTTGTTACAGGGCTGGGCCAAATGGCTATGTGCACACCTACATAGAGTGGATATTGAGAGTAGAAACACACTGGTTGAACTACCAGGTTTGTGTAGCCCAACCTCTCATTGCCAACCTAACAGCCACTTGCACATACTGAATGTAAGGTAGTGCACAGCACTGGTAATGAAACAGGTTGCATATCATCTTTAACTCCAGTGTAACATCTGCAGTAGGAGTGTAAGATGTAGGAGACAGCTGCCCATGTGTAACAGCCGCTTCATAGGGGATGGCTCACACTATCTGATTATATCCTGATCATGTTGATAGTGGCATGAGAGTCTATTGATACATGACTCTGGAGAGTGGGTGTCTGTGCCCAAAAGAGCTCATGGTCCTGGTGGATATGTGAGTATATACCCAGAGAAGGAAACAGACCTGTAGACACTTGCATCTGTAATCAACTAACAGGATGTGATGTGCCACTCAGAGGAGGACTGCTGCTAAAGGTAGCTACAATGTTTCCGTAATAGCCAGTGTTGTCACGTCCATAACGCAGATATTTACATGTGAGCATCACTGTCTAAAACATCTTCATAAGCAATATGTAAACTAAATGCAGGGCTTGGCACATGTAGTACTGAATGCTCATACAGGCATGTCCACTAGTCAGCTACTGGTGTTTACTAATGTCAGCTTTGTGTATGTGGCCATCCTGGGGGAATGTAATCTCTATGCCATGTACAATGCCAAACCTACCTAACACCACACCCCACACCATTGCTTGGGATGCAGCTACAGGGGTAAGCTGGAAGGCAGCCGAGTCTACAGCCATGACTGGACTGGACAGTCATGAGGTGTAGGTTAACACATGCAGCTCATCAGCACAACCAACACATACCCTTACCAGAACACAGTAAGGACACCCACACACACTACCAGAAATCACACACATTCACAGATGCTTCTAAGTATCTGGCCAAACAAGTGACCCCCCCCCCCCAAGCTGGAAGAGACAGACACCAAAATACACAAACTGTATGACAGTCTGCATAATTGTGCCACCCCTCAAAACACATGGCTGGAAACACGCCCAACAATACTCATTTGTGAATCCAAACTCTAGCACTATGTTATACACCAACCTATACTAGGGCATACATACTGTCAGCTGCCTGTCTGCCATGATAAGCCACATACCCATACGCTCAGACCACCTTTTGAACTATACACATGGCTCTGGCATATTCCATATTGTTGTGCAGAACCTGTGATGCAGTAGCCTGGACTGCATGGAAACACATGTAGGAACTGTCAGGTCTTGTAGCCCATGCAGGTATGTCCCAAGGCCTGGGTAGCATTCTGCCATTGGCCAGAAAGATACTGCAGTACAGGGACAAAAGGATTGTATTCCACAATTGTCTAGTGTAGCGGTGCAAGTCAAAGGGTATCCAATATCTGTCTGCCTGGGCTAACATGGTTGACAGACCATATTGCTTTGCCAAACAGGGCCTGCACCTGTCACCCCTGGGAATCTGGATATTGCCTAGGGCTCATGCTTCCCCTATAGTGCCTTCATCATGCACAGTTCAAGTGAAAGTCCACTGCTGTTACAGGGACAGCCAAGCAATAAACTGCGGGTCTCGCCACACAATGATACATGTCAAAAACACTACACGGACACACATATGTCAATCCCTAACATGGAGAACATATCTGTGCAGTGGCTGAGACATGTTTCAACTCTCCAGAGAGCACAGCTGCATGACCATGTTATAACACATACCTCACCTCTTGCCCATTATCCTTTATTGGAATACACGGGCCATAGGTGTGTCCATATTCCTGAAGGATATGTACACACCTATACTAGTTGCACGCATAACTTCAGATGCATTATGCTGAGCAACTACCTTTGTGCCAAAGTGGAATTCAAATTGCACCTTGCGACAGATCACCCACCAGTACAACCCCACGCTAGTTGCACTTGCATAACTTCAGATGCATTATGCTGAGCAACTACCTTTGTGCCAAAGTGGAATTCAAATTGCACCTTGAGACAGATCACCCACCAGACCGTGGATTTCCCAACTGTCATAATGTGCTGTAATGGGGAAGATTAGGTCCAGGACAGAACCATAATAATGGTTACTCTCAACTATTCCATTATGAACTGGGAAGACTCCTCATGTACCAACACCTGTGCTCAATGCATGTAGGATTCCACTGACCCCACTGACCTGGATCACAGTAGTCACTCAAACAGGGCTAACAGTATGCTACACATAGTCTCCAATGCCAATGTTATATTTCCTAAGAGCAGAGTGGTGACTGTCATGGCACCCATGCAGATGGACAATGCATGTGCAAATGCTGAATCCTACACAAATGAACCTTAAGCAGTCACATATGTGCAGTGATTGTGCTACTGTAACAGAACCAGGATTCAACCCTACACAAACAAGAAGGCAAACTGGTGGTACCATGCTTTAAACTGTACCACAGAAGGTAGTAACTGTTGCAAGAGTGAACACACATGAATGTAGGTGATCCCTGGTCAGCCTCAGTAAGATGCAGATACACCATATAAAACCATGCAAAGCTACTGTGAAGCTAATCAGCCACATATTATGAGGCCAAGCAAACAGCATTCTATAGCTGTGTCATTAATCGTAATGGCAATGACAAGATCTGGCTTGCTGCACAGCACTATGGCATGGGAAGTACTGCACCTACAGAAATAGCACCCGTTCATCCAGATAGGGTCTTGGAGAACCTAATTCCACTCCCACCTCCCCCCCAATGGGTACACTTAGTAATATATCCATGTACACTACAGGGCCCCTGTAATAACGACTATGCAGGTACAAGCTGCACTCTCTAAAGTCATAAATACAGCTTTCATGAGACCTGTCAACATCGCAGGGTGTATCCCACACAAATGTAAGAACATTCAGCTATCCACATACACATCATGTTCAATCATAGCTCCACGTCAGGCTGTGTACACACCGAAAGGTGCACAGCAACAGTTATCACACCCCACAAAGGGGAGACACCATTTATAATGGGAAATAGTGCACAACTACCCTGCTGAGTCTGGTCTGTAAGGCCATGAACTGTGATCAATGTATTTGATGTACTCGGTACAGATGTAGATGACAGTAGGGTTGATTCACACTGCATATCATGACCATGCCAGGTCGTAGGACACCATTACCCATACTGTGTTCCAGCTACACTTAGTAAACTAGATGTATATTCCTATGTCACAGGAGTGGTTGGCAACTGGACTGCTGCCAGACCCAACACTACAGAAGGTGTCTGACTAATACACACACATCAAACCAGTGCCAGCCACAGTAATACAGGGTTCATTCCTGGTACTCCCCTTCTTTGTTATCTATACCACAAAGACTAACACAGAAGGCATCAGCCTATTGATGTTTGCAAATGACTATGAACTAGGAGCAATAGTCAACTCAGTGTGTGCTGCGTTCAACATACAGAAGGGCCTTAGTGTGTCAGATGTGTGGTGTGTGACGTATGGCCACAATCTGGCAGCTAAGTATTGCATTGTCATCCCCTATGTTACAAACCTTGAACCCATGAACTACCACTTAGGCAGCGGCAACATAATGGCAACTGTGTGTGTGGGATGCAGCTGGACAGTACTCCTTTCTTTGATAGTTACTTCACCATACCAGACAGGTAGTCGTATGTGGCACCCCTAATCATGACAGGGTGCCATCCAGGAATACAGAGATAATTGCTCAGCCATACTCAACACCCATGTGACCCATAATAAATTAAGGGTTATTGCCCATGTGTAGATGGCCTACACTGCCCTTCTCAATCCCTAGCTGCACTATGTATCATGCAGCCTACCCTGAATAAAGCCATGTCCAACCCAGAGGTATTGGACATACTACACTTAACACATCCTGATCCCAAACAACACATATTTCATGGACATCCACCTTTCTAGTACAAGGATCACAACATGCCTGACAGATCTCTGTCCCATACACTTAACATACTCTTGCCATACTATGCATCCCTGTCCAGTGAAGCTGCACATCGCCCCTCTCGGTGACATGGTGTGATGACCGCATGCCAAATTTATCAGTAACTCTGTGGATCAGTTCTGTGACACTGCTAGAACTGGCCATTGAAACTTACCTGTCTGTTGCATACAGCTAGACAACTTATCTCTACCTAGCTCATAAATGGCACAGGGCATATAGCCTACTAGATCACGCCTACTAGATCACTATGACCATGCATGCTATAGTTGATATCCAACCCTGCAAATACCATCAGGCTAGCTATTGTCCCATGTGTTACACATGTGTAACACAGGCAATACATGGCAGGATGCTACACAGCTGTGCAGTGCCATGTAGATGTATATGGCAAAACACATACATGCATGCAAGTCTACAAGGTCACAGGTCATGTCCCTAATGGCTATGTATGACTATATATGTGACATATACACAGCATTAAGGTCAATTGCATTAATGTGAACACATCCAGGCATGTGCTGATAGGTAAAGACACTAGTACAGGCAAACAGACATGCCCACATCAAGACAACATCCACATGGTGTATGAGCAATCTCATCACGACACACACATATATGGCAATAACATCACATCACCAGTAAGTGTCAAATGTGTGACTTATACATGTCAGTGGTGTTAGTGTCATGTGGATTTGCAAAGACTTATTTGTAATCTTAATAAATTTGATACATATGTACGTTCAGCTGTACTTCTGCACTTCTCTGGAGGCACAGGCACATGCTGAATGGCACAGCAGAGAAGATCTGAGGCTTCAGAGGGCTGCTGTCCGTTCATTAACTGACAACATCCAGGCACTTGCAAATGCTCACCATCATCTTGCAGATGTTTTGGATAGACAATTGGATGACATGGTGGGATTCCCTGACTGTGGCATGTCAATCCTCGAGCATGGAATGTCTGTGCTGGAACATCTGGTGGAAGTGAGGTGTCGGGCATGTGGACGTAGGTCAGCTACATCACCTGTTGAAGGTCTACATGAACATGTTACTGCACATGCCCACTCCCATAGTGGCAGTAGCAGCAGCAGTGCAGCTGGTGCTATGCAGTCCACACCAGGACACAGTAGGCCACGAGCACATGGTCCTGGATGGTCCTAACAGGGACACGATTCCAGTGGACATGTGTCATCAGACAGTACCCAATCTGGACCTCTGCCTGGTAGTGCCCATGCAACCCCTGGCAGGCGCAGGTCACATGGCCATGGCTGGACACTGTGAACTGTGAAACCTGCCTTGTACAGTCTGCAGCTGTCAATACTACCCCTGTGTAGGCCAGCCACATGCCAGACCTGTGCGCATGCATACAAAGACTGGAAACAAATGCAGGGCACCTCAACACACACACGCATAACATCTACACATGCCCAATGATATCACAGGCCCTAACACACATACATGATGTCATCCAATGGCACAGCCTAGGCCTCTGACAAACATTATCACCCTGTGCATATGATGATGCATGTGCCGCATCCCTGTCATCCACACCATTGGTGCAGGGACATGCTCATATGGTCTGATGCACAGGGTGAACATACTAAGTAGACAATTGTGGATTAATATTGTTGAGTAGTGTTGACAGGCAGCAGACATACCATGTATTACAATTTTAGAATGCATTTTGTACGTTTGACAGTATGTATCGTGTAACAACACTAACAGCATTTTGATCTTGACTTTCTGCCTTCTTCTTTCAGGTGTAGTTGCATGTGCCGGGGGATGTCGGTGTTTGCGGTTAGTGTCCCATATGTACATGTTGACTACCCACAGGTCAGTATGACAATACCTGCATGCACTTTGTAGCTTCCACATCACAGTTATATTCTCCCATGTTTCAATTATGTTTACTGTTCTAATGATCCAAGAGCATGATAGCTCTGTAGTAAGCTACTGTGTTCAGAGCCGTCACATCCATAGTGGGTGACATCATAGATATAGTTACCTGGAGCGGGGAGGAGGTAAAAAAGTGGTATGCTGGATGACAAGGGTAAAGGCCAGTGGAAATAGTGGCTTCTCATTGGGAAGCAGTAATACCCACTGCCATGACAGCATACAAATACAGACACACCCACACACTCAGGGATTCACAGACACAGTAGCACACACTCTGACACACACACAGTTGCCAGTGTTCAGATGAGAACCCCTGCCTATGTGCATATCATCATTATAGTACTACGTAATTACAAGATGCGCCACAGAGATTACACATGTACAGGTGGTCAGAATGGCCTAAGATCGAGGACATCGAAAGGGATACTACAGTGCAGTGAGTGTATGTGGGAAGGGGGGGGTCCATCAGTAGGCTATGTAACAACAGGTCACACCCCAGGGTGTACATGTTAACAGGCAGTTAGAATGCCCCTCTACGATTGATGATATCAACAGGGATGCTAGATTGCATTGAGTGGATGGGGGGAGGGGGCATTAACATTTCACTATGGTAAAATTCAGCCTCACTCTAGGGACCGGACAGCCATACACACACACACACACACACACACACACACACACACACACACACACACACACACACTGTGGCATTCACAAAGATATACACCTATGTGACACACATACAGACACTTTACATGTGTGAGGTTCAACCACCTGCCTATGCCTTTCTTTCTACACTTCACTCTGTACTGGTGTCAACAACAGTGTTCAGGAGAGTGAAAACATGTGGGATATATTCCCAACCATACGTGACATATATGGACACACACACACCCACACATGCCAGTACTGTGAATCAAACACCTGCCTATCTCATGATAGGTATTACAGAAGTGCAGCACTATCGCATCCAGTACAAAGCTTACTGACTCTTTCCTTTGCCAACTGTGCTGATATATGCACAATATATGCACAGGGGAGGTATTACTGTTACAGGTGTCATGAGGTTTGCCTTCAGTGTCACCCTTACAGCAGTCTACATTGTCTGTCTTCCACTTCAATTAACAAAACCTGACCTTAGTAGTTACACAGGTTATTGTAGGAATGGTTGTAACACACCAGTGAGCTGTCCTCAGTAATCATTCATCTGCAAAGAAGCCCCACCACTTAGTAGTCATGCCAAACATCTGTCCATACCTCATGCATGGCTTACTGTACTTACAGCATATCACCATATACAGTTGGCAATGTTGAGGCTGTAGTGCAACATCATGATGTACTAAGACAACAGTCACCTTCAGACATCAGACATTGCACACACATGGAATCTACACAAACATCAATACATGTACACATATGCGGTCTACATCAGTAAGTGCACTAGCAGGTCAAGAGGATACATTCCACACCTTCCCCACACCATGTGTGAAACACAGCCAAGCATTACACCATAATGGATGTTGTATTCATGTACAGGTAGGACACCACCACCTTCACTGAGTAGCCAAGTGTACATATATGACAACAGCACATATCAGCGAGACACACACAGCATTATTCCATGTCATGCTCCTACAAACTGTTACTTGACAGTGCCATGGTGAAGCCAGGGCACTGTAATGGTCAACACTGAGCACATCATATTTGCCAAACACACCTCATGTTTACTGGAAGTGCACCAGCAATGTGCTCTGTTACAGCTAGGCAGTACACTCATTCAAGCATGTGCGAGGTCTGTGGCATGTAAACATCTCACCCCAGCATGTACTGGCTATTGTGGTACTATGGTAATATCCAGACAGCACACAGCATGCATGGCTTGCAATTGTTGACATGGGGTATATGTAGGAGCTTTGGCCACACATGGCTGTACATGTCATGAACATATCCCCTGTGACTACTCAGGAACATACAGAGCAGAGCTGGAATTCCCTGAGTCTGTCAATACAGGTCTAGTGTAGGTCCTATGATCCTGTTATTTGAGTATGTTTGTAGGCATTTCATTAGGTGGACATGTCTAATGACATACATGCCTCATGGGGTGTTGTATGATATGATAGGTATCATGGGTTACCAGTAGAAAGGGAATATTATCTATGTTAACATAGATATCAAACCTTATGTACTGTTAGCATGCTACCTGCAATGTGCATGTGTGTAATGACTGTAGCCACCTGTATGTAGAAAGGATAATGAAAGCTATTGTAATGTCATTTATGTTTTATGAGTGTGGGATGTACATATCCAGGGCAGGTACAGTTAGGTCATATCCAACCATGAGAGTGTTGTTTACTGGTGTACAGCAACAGTCGACTGTGTTAATGCTGACAACATCCAAGGGACCCTGGTATGTGTACAACTGAGCTGGTTACAAACAGTGGCATTATTGCATTGCATAACACATTATGCAGCTGTGCCTGTACATGGGTACTTTGCACAGTTGATGTAGGCCTAGGTACAGTCCACCAATCAAGGGTTATCTGGTGGTTTGCCATACTATTCTTACCACATATAGATGTGTGTTGGTAGTTTGGGGACAAGGTGGTGGATGTATGTGAGGCTACAACCTAGAATGCAGCATTTGCCACTGTCACCTGCATCTGACTCATCTGTGATGCCTTATGTTAGAGTAGTGGTCTTTACATGTGAGTAGCCTTTATGAATATGTGTACACCACTACCTGGAATGGTCCATACACCACAGTTATGGCCCACATGTCTGGATCTGAGTTATATGGTGGTAGTGCAAGTATGCACTACAGAGCCATCAGCCAGGTGTTCCTCACTACACAGATGTCAGTATTCCCCATTGTAGGTTCTACATTGAGCAAATTGATTACTAAAGCCATACATCTAGCACTGGTAGCATAAGCATCCAATGCAATTGTCTTGTAGGTGTCAGGGTGTTACTTCGGACATTTGCCTTGGAATGCGGCTATATGGGTAAATGCGACCTAGGTATTATCCACACACACACGTGAAACATGGATGCATGTGCTCTGTGCTGAAGGCTTGTCATTCAGTCATGACAGCCCGGAATGACAGACACTGGACACCCTCATAATAACAGCAGGACATTGGCTCACTGTTTTGGTCTAGCAGTTGCCACTCGTGCCATGACATCACTGCGCATGGCAGTAATGTGCTTGGTAGCAAATGTCTCATGTAAGGTGACGGACGGCAGCAGAAATTGTGTATATGACCAATGTGAGATATACTTAGGGTAGCAGTCCTGCTAATAATGACAACTACTAACACAGCTGGGAGAGGTCATCTTGACACCTGCACCTCAGTACCATTACACAATGCAGCTCACACATTATGCTTGCACATGTCAGTGCATCCAACAAGCCCTTTGTTACCAAGTGTATGAGCATGCCCAGTATAACCTTGTGTAGTTGTAGTCATAGTGCATCCCAAATAGCCCTGTGCTATTAAGTGTATGAGCATGCCCACTGTAACCCTGTATAGTGATAGTAGTTGTCCATTCCACAGATAGCCATACTCTAGTTCAGGTTCCTGTTGTGCTACAACTATACCTCTCAGGCCTCAGGCCTACCTGCAGATGATTTGTTTGTGCATACAGGTTGTAATGGACACCTACTTTAAACACACAGGTTTACAGCTATGTACTTCGTGACTGTCAGTCTCCCTGTTGTTGTCCTCAATCTTAGAAGGGCAGTCTAACTGCCTTGGAATGTGTAATCTCTGTGGTGCATCTCGTAACTGCGTAGTATTGTAATAGTGATCTGTAGATAGGCAGGAGTTCTGATCCCACCACTGGCAACTGTGTGTGTGTGTTTGTGTGTGTGAGACAGAAAATGCCTGAGTGTGTGTGTCAGCAAATGGCTGAGTGTGTTTGTGTGTGTGTGTGTCTCAGCAAATGCCGAGTGTGTGTGTCAGCAAATGGCTGAGTGTGGTTGTGTGTGTGTATTTCTGTCTGCATCCTGTCATGACAGCAGGTTTTGCTGCATTCCAAAGGGATACCTCCTTTTGCACTGGCCTTTATCCTTGTCAACTGCTAAACCTCTCTTTTCCCCCTCCCCACTGCAAATAATCAGTCCTGTGATGTCACCCAGCTCTGAAGTGGAATCAGAGCAAGTGTAATTGCATGTGTTCTGTGGCACATACCCTAAATGCATACCACTGAACTTGTTACCTTTACATCGGTAAGTTGTGTATGCACAATACTGGCAAGTGTGTGCGTGTTTGTGTGTGTGACTACCCTGTAGCCAGGCATACACATGTGTAATGTCTGTTAGCACACCATGGTAGCCATCTGTGGTGACTGGTGTCTACAAAGTATTACATAGTTAGGAATGGTAAAGAATACACAGTCAAGCACGACTACAGTTGGGTATGTTATTTTCCTGTGCCACTGTCAAGCAGTGACACAGAAGTGGTCACTGGGTTGTAAGTCCACACCCATAATTCCCCCACCCTAACTCCACAATCCCTGGGGTAGATTACATTAGCCATCATTCCCCACCCCAAACTCCACATACACAACAACCATCCCTTCTCTGGTGAACTGCTTAAGATTTAAATGTTATAACACAAGAGATGCCTCTGTTTTGTGTACACGTCAGTTCCTTTGGAACCCTTCTGTGTCACAAAGGGTGTTCAGATGTGTGTGTGTGTGTGTGTGTGTGTGTGTGTGTGTGTGTGTGTGTGTGTGTATATGTATATATATATATATATATATATATATATATATATATATATATATATATATATATATATATATATATATATATATATATATATATATATATATATGTACATATATATATATATATATGTACATATGTATATATATATATATATATGTACATATGTATATATATATATATATGTACATATGTATATATATATATATATATATATATATATAGCTGTGTCTGTGTATATGCATATATATATATATGTGTGTGTACACATCCCGTAGGTGCACACACACACACACACACATATATATATATATATATATATATATATATATATATATATAGTTATGACAGTTGTACAGATGTAGACTTGTCTTTGTTGTTTCACAGAGTGCAGTACATTCAAGGGTACTGTACATATGTACACAAAGTGACTGTCCCATTTGTTTTCAGTAGTGTGGAATACCTATAGTAAGATGTGCATTATAGACTCCATGCAACATGTGTACAACCCAGATGGCTTAGTGGTACGTCCAGTGACCTCAGTGTGCATGGTCCAGGGTTCAAGACTTGCAAGCCTTGTTGATACTGTCAATTAGGACTGCATAAGACACTTTTAAGCAGTTGTAAGCAGGTGTAAATGTGTTTTCGTGACAGTAGGCAGCGGGTACACGCAGGTAACAGACATGTACAACTCACAGTACACTTGAAATGCCCTTCTTTGGCAATCCTGCTGATGTCACTCACCTACGAATATACCTTTGGGACTGCTGTAACCCAGTAATCTCCATGGTGCATGCTGTAACTGCGTAATGCTGTAGTGTGTTAAACTAGTTTGGTAGGTGTTCTAATCCCAGACAGGCCAAGTGTGTGTGTGTGTGTGTGTGTGTGTGTGTGTGTGTGTGTGTGTGTGTGTGTGTGTGTGTGTGCATCTTTCTGCCTGCCTTCCCTCCTGCGAAAGAAACAATACTTTTAGAGTATGCACACTCTTTACAATTCACATACCCACCTCTGGCAATCCTGCTGATGTCACTCACCCAGAAATACACCTCTGGGACTGCTGTAACCCAGTATTGTCTGTAGCGTGTGCTGTAACTGAGTATTGCTGTAGTGTGATAAACTAGTTAGGAAGGGATTCTATTCCAAGAGAGGCCAACTGTATGTGTGTGTGTGCTGTCTGTCTGTCGGAGAAAGTAACAATGCTTTTTAGAGTATGCACACTCTTTACAATTTACATAACCACCTTTGGCAATCCTGCTGATGTCACCCACCTAGAAATACACCTCTGGGACTGCTGTAACCCAATAATCTCCGTAGTGTGTGCTGTAACTGCATAATGCTGTAGTGTGATAAACTAGTTAGGTAGGGGTTCTATTCCAAGACAGGCCAACTGTGTGTGTGTCTGTCTGTCTGTCTGCTTGAGAAAGGAACAATGCTTTTTAGAGTATGCACACTCTTTACAATTCACATAACCACATTTGGCAATCCTGCTATTGTCGCCCACCTACTAATGCACCTCTGGGACTGCTGTAACACAGTAATCTCCATAGGGCGTGCTGTAACTGCGTAATGCTATAGTGTGATACACTATTTAGGTAGGGGTTCTGTTCCAAGACATGGCAGGTGTGTGTGTGTATTTGACAGTCAGAGTCTGTGTGGAGGTGGCTGCGCGTGCCTAACCACTGGACATGTTGGGGAGAAGATTTTGTAGTTTTCCTATATGGTGTCCATATTATGTCACAATGTCCACCTCACGAGGAGTACAGATGTCAATCAGCCAAGGGACTGTGTTGGCAAGCCATACCCCTACATCTGGCAAAAGGCCTGGTGAACAAAGTATGCAACCCTACTATTACCTGGAATACGTTCTGAACCCATGTGTCATACACAAACACACTTGCCTAGAATATCCCGCTATGTTGCTCGTACCCTGCACATTGATGACACATAGTAGGCATGGTGTGATTGCAGAGGGTATGGCACCCTGTATAGCAGTACAATAGGCACATAATTGCAGACAATGTGCCTTCACTATGTTCCCCACTGGATGCCTGCAACATATGTGGTGCCATCAAATGTGATCCACAGAGGCCATACAATGCCTTACACATGTGCCCTTTATGGACCGATGCCACTGACACCAGGGAATACCTGTATCATGCTATCAATGCAGGTGCAGGGTCAACCTGCTGTCTATAAGCAGGTCCTGCCACACCAGGCCAGTAATGGCATATCTGAGGATAACAGTCTGTACACAACATGTGCCAGCCAAACCAGGTACACTTATACATGTCACTGTATATTATTGTGGGATGTGCACATCCCAGGTAATGTCCATGTCAAGGAATATCAAACAGAGACATGACATGCATTGAAACGCAATGGCCATACACAATGGTAACCAGGATGTCAGGACAGTTCATATAATACCCATCTGTGTGGGACATTGCAGACACTACACCCCTGTACCACATTGCACACCACTGTTGGGTGGTGTGATGCCAAGGATTACCCCTCACCCAGCCTTGTACAGCCATCTTGCACAGCCAACCATACACACCCATGAAGCAATGCACACATGCATGTCAGTACTGGCACCTTGTGTCTGCTTGTGGGGTATGATGCTCCCAACCAGTCACACCCAGTATAACTCCCATTGGCATACCGACTGATGTCAGACATGTTCACATGCCCTATCCCATAGATCCTCCGGATATCCCCTGTGGTGCATGTAATACCTGTGCATTACTGCAGTGTGGCAAACTATGTAGTTAGGAAGTGTATTTGTAGGCCTGGCAAAGTGTGTCAATGTGAGTCCATTAGAGAGTGTGGTTGTGTTGACAATGACATCCGTTCATGTGGACAGCCATGTGTGCTTCACCTAATGTATGTCTACTATATCTGTGTTGCAGATGTCACTCACCAGCACACATATATGTTCTTACAGCACACCAACATGTCAGCTTTGTGCTACATGGAGTAACCACATGCATTTGTAATTCTAATGACTAGTCAGTCAGGGGTTTGAACCCCTGTACTGGTAGGTGTGTGACAGATGATGCTTAGGTTTTAGTCTTCAAGCCCTTCTCTGATATACTTTGCCTCTGTCTGTCCCTCCCACACACTCTCTGGTGGATGTAGAGTTGTACACCTGCTCAGCAGCAGCTTGTGTTTTGTAAGTGATGGTCATGATCAGGTGATGGTCTTTGCATCTACTGCAGTCCTCCTCTACCTGACTGCATGTGGAACAGCTGTGATGATGTTCCCATAGCCAATTGCATGGAAACACAGTACAATATCTAGGAACATCATGTTGGTGTTTGCCCATGGCAGTCAATGTGAGTGGTACCTGGATCTGGTGTTTGGTAAATGGTATCACAGATGATATCTGGATGTTCCTCAAACAACATACACAGTGGGAAATAGCCTAAAGACAGGAGGGTGATGTGCCAGACATGACTACAGCATGTAAGTGTAGCTATGCTTCATTGAGACTACTGCCAGTTTAACAAGTTGTGTGTGATAATTGCTATTCTGCATGTTTTAAAACTGACAACACAGTGCTCTGTTTGTGAGGGAACCCCCATCTGTAGGGCCATCTGTGCACTGGTCAGTGTGTGGAACCATTTGTTTCCTGTGTTACTTACTAAACACACATCTGTGAACTGCAAGAGCATAGTGTGAGGATTGCAGTCAGTACATGGTGATCACATCCCTGATTGGACATATGTCACATGAAACAGTGGTATGACAGACACTGTATGGGGTTCTCAGTGACATGCCAATAATGGGCCACTGTTCATAGCTGCAGTCACAAATCTTCTACACTTTGTACAGCTGTCATGCAGTATACATGCATGTGTTGTGCTCCCTCTGCAAATGTATACCATCTGTTGTGTTGAGCTGATGGTCATATCTATGCATGCTGTTATAAGTAATCCTGAATGCTGTTGACTATTACTAAGCAATATCTGTGTTATAACTGCAACACCATAGGCTGTATGCATTTGGAAGTACTGGCAGAACTTCCTGTCACACTTCGGCTGACCATGGGACCGGGCACCAGCACATCTGGGGCCCAGCCTTGGACCTTCACCTCTGTTGGCTCTGCACCACCTTCTGGTGGAACTGCCACTGAGGATGGGGCTTGTCCCCCCTTGGAACAGGTCCAGACAGGAACATGTTTGCTGTTGTACAGTCCTGGATGTGGTGCGTAGGGGGCTAAATAAGGGGTTTTGAGGCCAGATATGCCAGCTCGAGGGCAGAGTGTCACATTTACAGGGTGAGCCTGCCCCTCCTAGACAGCCCCCAGCACTGCCACCTTTGCAGCTGTTTTGGTGCAGTGGTGGCTGCCCATGGCTGGGGACCTCCATCCCACTGTTTCCAACTGGGGGCTCATGGGCTTGTGACTGCCGAACACCCCTCCCTGTCCAAGGTGTATCCCCCACATGTGTCATATACCGACCCTGTATGCTGTCTTGTCTGTCATCCTACCCAACCTATCCTCCACGAGCATACCTACTCTCCTTCCCCCACATCTCACTCTCACCCTACAGAAACAAAAGGCCAATCAGTTACTACAACATTTGCCTCATACATAGTTGTCCATTTCACACACATGTCCACTGGACACAAGTAACCCTTTTAATATGCATCACAACATACTGAAGTTGTCCTCACCCCTGTCTCTCAGGCACACAATCCTGGTAAGCACATGACTCCTAACGGTTCCACGTACACGTGATGCAGATGACCCCATTGTACACACAACACTACCGGCCTCTCTATGGTTACCCCATTTAGCTTTTTCATGATAATGATGTTGCACACAGCACCTTGCAAGAGTACTGTGCTCACATAATGATTGGACAGGATCTGTTGTGTTATAAAATGCAGAGAGTGATGTATCTGGCCAATGTACAAATGTTTGCGTGTATTAATGACACGTCTGTCTGAGGGAGTCTTGATATTACATAGGACAACACCACTACATAATACAGGTGTTGCTGGTCTTTCCCTTTTCATTCCTATGTAATGCTTTGTTGTCACATGGGATGTTATTGATATATCTATATATATATGTATGCATCTATATCTGGACATAAACACACACACATACATTTACATGATGGAATACATTTCCTATACTGTTGAATGACTACGCTGGATGATATGTTTGTGATCAGGTCTGATGTCTGTTTATCTGCCATGGCTTAGTGGTAAATCACAACAGCTGTGTGTGCAGGGTCCTGATTTTGAGCCTTGCAGAGGCCATTTATTTTGTTGCTGGGCAGAGCAAGGCCATTGGATACGGAGTGATTAAGGCACATTAAAGCAGTTGTGAGCGGGTGTGTGTGGGTTTGCATGGAGCTAAGCAATGCTAACCTCTGGTTACAGTTTCTTACACTCAGATAGCCTCTACATTGCTTCACCAGTGTAATACTCGCATACTGGCAGCCAAACAGGCTTACACCTGCTTGCTCCCGCACTTGCAAATGCATTGCATTTGGTGTTTGCATCTGACACACACACCCCTGGGTGGGAGTGAGGACTATGATATTACCTTGTGATGCCTATTATATTGGATTACATGCCTACAGTATCGGGAATGGCTGCCCATTAGGCGAAAGCATGCCGTTCGACTGTACAGAATCTGTGGCCTGTCCAGAGTTTGATTCATATTACTGGTGTGTTCCTCTTACAATCTGCACCTGTCTGGCTAATACATGGGAAATGACACTCTTCAATATAAACAAGTAATTGGGTTTTGGAACCCACATCCTTCAGCCGAGTCATGCTACTGCATATCTAATATTCTAACATCTTTCTAAGGTTGTCAGTGGAATATATGCTTTCTGTCCCAGACCTCTCATACGATTGGGGAAAAATATCAATTGAATCAGGGACACGTCTTAACAACATCAGGGACACATTTAAATTATTAGTGCTATTAACCTGACACATTGACAGGCTCAGAGCATATGAATTCATACACATTTTCTGAGGTAAATGATGTTTATAACCCTTAATTGTTGTCATTATTCATTACGTGTAATTCACCACCTTTCCTCCAAAAGTCACTAGTTTTAGGAGGGATTAAGTGGGACAGAGTTAGAAATTGAGTCAGGGACATCCCTGGAAATCGGGGTCAGTTCAGAGGTATGGTCCCTATTTGTTCCCCCAATGGTTTATGTCCTGTCCAGTGGATTTGCTCTTAGGGGTTGAGAGGTATGGGCATCAGCTATGCCCATTTCGGGATATTACTTACATCCTCGGGGCGGTCCTAATATGACTATATATATCTAACAACATATGGGACTATGGGTGTCTGCATATGTATATATCTAAATGTGGGTATGTATATGCATTCCGTCTCTGCATGTATACATCTGTACTACAGAGAGGGAGAGGTTATCTCCATGTTGCTATGGGTCGATATACACACACATACCTCTACATATATACATCTAGATCTGGTTATTCCGTTCCTTGCCCTATAGATTACAATTTGCTGCAGTGGGACTCGTAGTGGGTGTGGCTGCTCGTTGGGCGATGCCTCTGTCCAATGAACACATTTGCTTACATCCCTGGGGCTGTCCATATAGGCTCACATCAGCCAACACCTGCACACCTAGACCCATAAGTAGCTACCCATAGTTCCCCCACCCACACCTCCTCTACAGCACCCATCCTTACTCTGGGTCCTGGTTGGTTCTGAACACACCACTACACGCTGCCCACTCTCCACTTCACGGGACCCATTTCATACAATTGTCTCGACCCATGGGTCATCAGGCTTTCCCACCCTTGTATGCCGGGTATGTATAAACCCCAGCCAGAATGTTTGGTTTATCACCTTCTTTTGGTCTTGCCAATTTTTGTGGTGTTCCGCAAGGGACATTCCTGTGTTCCAAGATTAGAATTCAAGGGTGCACTGTGTACTCCCCTGGTTGTATTCTGCTGTGGTCTGGGGAGCAGTGAACTCTTTACATTCTTTGTTTGTATGTTTCCCCATGTCCGGCGGGGAGGGGGGGTGGTGTAAGGTCATGCTATGTGTTTCATGTTTCTTGCTTGGGCCCCTCACTTCCATTGGCATAGCCTGTGAACATATGTCATTCTTGTGCACTGTTTTGTATCATAGCTGTATATCTGTGTATATCTACGCACACACACTTATATATATATATATATATATATGTATATGTATACGTATATGTATATGTCTGCAACTATATTTATATATATATATATATATATATATATATATATAGATATATATCTACATCTAGATACATATATATACATTTTTATATATATATATATATATATATATATATATATATATATATACAGATATATATATATATATATATATATATATATATATATATATATATATATATATATATATGTATATATAAGCAATGCATACCCCGCGCAAATGCACTTACACATGCTTACTAGTATTTATATATGCTTAAACTTGTTTACTAGTGCCTTATTCATTATGACACTGACACTTCGCTCCAGTTAACTTTTAATTGTTAATTTGCAGGCTATACAGCGGACAGATGTCGCAATATGTTCATGTACAGATTACCGATGTTAAATGGAATGTGATGCAGTGGGATTCGGAATGGGAATGTCTGTTCGTTAGGCGGTTGCTCTAACCAATAAACTATTGCTGTGCTGCTTCATTTGCATATATATCCATATACCCATGGCTCCTGGTTCCCCAAACACCCACCCCAACGCTTCCCTAACACTGCAGTCATCCATTCTCCTGTAGGTTTCGCAGTGTATCCACACCACTACACATTGGCCACTCCCTACTCCTGTAGACCCATCCCATCAGTTGACTCACTCCACGTATCCTCAGAACTCCCAAACTTTTAGTCCACAAACATTGGTGACATGAGCAACCAAAAGGACAATATTCACAATTTTTGGGTTGCCCCACATGGGAAATGCATGTCTTTATGTCAAGATTAGACTCTATACTTCATTACATCCTTACTCGCGTTAACATGACACAACACTAAATTAATAAGTATGACTATGAGCACGTTACACATGAGAGCCTAATTATGTACATGTTTGGTGTATTTCTTTTACAAATAGACCAGTTTAGTAATTGGCATTGCCATAGCAGGCAGATCACAGGAATGATTCCATCTGTGGGAAAGTCCTCACATTTGATTTTTTCAGCACAGCACTGATTTCGGACATTGTACACACTTCTGTATTTTAGCAGTTTTGTCCCTTCCCTCTTATGCACAACCTATTATTCTAGCTACTGTAGAGGTTTATAAAGGCACATTTATGTTATTTATGTCTGCAAATGGAATGAATGTGTTACAGAGAATGTACTTCTACATATAGATGTATGCATGTGTGTATGCATATATACCTATAATGAACTCACTGACCTCCAAAGGGTGGTCCAATCAGAACCAGCCCATCCAACCCTGGCACGACTGGCTCCATAATTTCATACCCATATTTCCTCCACCCAACCCGAGTTCAACATACACGCATACCATCCATTGTTCAGTTGTTATCGCAGCCATGACACACCTCTACACATTGTCCTCTCCCGAGCTTTAGGGGCCCCTACACGTATGTTGTCCCAACCCATGTATTCTCAGGCTCTCCCACCATTTAGTCCTTGAACATACCTGCCCTTGCTTGTGTAATGGTCGGTTGGCCAAATAGCCTATCAATTTTCTGGTAGTCCCACCAGGGACTACCCTCTGTGTGTAAATTAGACTTAGAAGATCAACAATGTTACTCCCACTGGTAATATCCTGCCTGTGGTGTGAGTAGCAGTGCTTTGCTCACTCCTGCCCAGCCTGATATGACATACGCTGACAGCACTATATAATACTGGGGTTGCTGTTGATTCCCTTCTCATTCCTTTTGTATGCTTTATTGTTACGTTGTTCTTTCTTCATATATATATATATATATATAGGTATATATGTATATGTGTATATATATATATATATATATATATATATATATATGTGTGTGTGTGTGTGTGTGTGTGTGTATATATATATAGCATATATATATATATATATATTATATATCTGTACATAGTTATATACATTTCCTATGCTGGGCACTGCTTAGACCCATGCAAGCACACTCAGACTTGCTTACTGGTACTTATATAGGTTCACTGCTGCTTATTTGTGCTTACACCTGCATACTTGTGCCTTATTCATTATGACAGTGCCACTTTGATTGAATGATATTTAAGTTAAATATCTCATACGATACTCATGTCGGTTTTACAGCAAAATGACATTCATTCCACATGGAAAATGATATGTGCTATTGTTGGGCTCGAACAGTGAATGCCTGTTCATTAGGCGGATGCTCTAAACACTACACTATTGACATTTACGTTGATTCCGCATGTTTTTCTCTATTTGAATGAATTTGATGTGTAAGCTATGCTCGGTGGAGGGAAGCTGCATGCAAACATGCTGCGCTTTGCTTACACCTTCGATATTGCAACAATTCAAATGTATAATAGGGACACGGGGAATCTAATTGTGAAGTTCTAGGGACAGGGCTCAACATTCCACTAAGTACTTGTGTGTTTACTACTTCGATTTTATTTCACTGTTCATGGACACTCTTGTATGCTTAGCATACATTTCGGTATCCATGGACACTGAATTACTGACTTACTATTAGAGATGGGCTCTACTAGTAGGCATAGTAGGTTTTGCAACTGTCGGGGTATGTTTACGCCTCCGTAGAGCATTTGTACACGTCCCCTGCACTCGCACACGTTTCCCGTGCACATCAAGGGTGCGGCGGCGCGCCCTCATACATATTCATATGGCGCTGCTGCACCATCTGTAGTGAGGATGCTCGGCGCAATGCTAAAACCGTCCTTGCGCCGAGCTTCTTGAATCCCAAGGACAGGGTTGACCCACCACAGCAGCTTGTAACTCAGGGGTCAGAGCAATGAGTAAGACTATCTTCCATGCTAAGAACCTCAATTCAGCCTGATGAGCTGATTGAAAAAGAGCAAATATAATTTTCTCTAACACAAAATTAAGATCCAAAGGAAGAGCCATTGGTTTTCTAGGTGTCTTCTTATGCAGAACCCATTTCAAAAACATTTTGAAAGGGGACTTACATGGAAGGAGGGATATCCAGGGGAAGACATGCTGAAATGGCCAACAAATTAATCTTGATAGAGGAGATAGACCAGAGAATAGTAACTTACATAATGTAGACCCAAAGAAATACTAGCCCTGAATATTTTTTATTCTTTTGTTGGTATCAATAAGAAAACCTTTTCCATTTGCTAATATATGATTTTTTAGTAGCAGGTTTTCTTACCTCCATCAATACCTTCTGCACAGCCTCAAAAAACATGATGCCGAAAAGGTATTAAAACCCTGTTATCTAGGCAGTCAACTACATTTGTTTGGGGTCAGGATGTATGAAACACCCCTGATCTTGTGTGAGTAAATTCATTCTGTGAAGAAGCTTGTGGTAATTGCCCCTGGCCATCATCAAAAGAAAAGAGAACCACTGTGCCTGGGCCAGAAGGAAGTCACCTCAGAGACCTCTGGGGAGCCCATCTAAATTCTCAAACATGCACTAGAAATCACTGGAAAGGATGGAGAGGCATACAAGGAAATTAAATGAAAAAGCATCCATTTTGTGGGGCTCCCTGCATGAAGTCCTGGAACACAATTTTGCCAGTTGATTGTTTAGAGAGGAGGTAAAAAGATATACTTGAGGCATTACCCACAGATGGATCAAATCTTGGAAGACCCCCTGATTCAGTTTCCATTCATAAGAATCTACCCTGATCCTTCTCAACTTGTCTGCCTCATAATATTGCTTTGATGGAATATAAGCTGCCTGAAGACTAAAACTGTCCTGTAAAGCTATATCTCATGTTAAAATGGCTAGCCTTCACAGGGGATAAGAGCTGGTTCCCTCTTGCTTGTTTATGTACCACATCACTGTTACATTGTCTGTAAACACTTAAAGAGAACCTGGGAACTAAAGATGATTCAGATTTCAGAGCATTTATAAGAGATAGCATCTATTTTATGTTTGTGTTTTGGTCTGTCTTTTTTGTCTCAAACACCTTGCACTTTTATGCCCATTGATACTGCTCCAAAAACAAACTCTGAGGCATCTACTTTGGTTGACTATGTTGGAGCAGGAGGAGAGAATGGGAGACCTGGATAATGAGAAATTTGATGTCTCACTTTTTCCAAATCCTAAGACTGGAATTTGAAATTACGTGGCTGCTGAAGCTGAAACCATAGATATTTTAGATACTATTATGTCTTTCTCATACAGAATCCTGCAAGAAGAATCATGGATGCCAAGACACCCAGAATCCTGTGGAATCTCCTTGCTGGCACAGAAGAACTCTGAGTGGAAAATGCTAGAAATAGTTCTAAATATAGATCTTTGTTCTGAAGTGTCCGGCAGGCACCACAGAGAAAAAAAAATCCTCTAAAGAGTCAGAAAAGACTTCTGAATATTCTCTTGGAATCCCAGCTTATATAGAAGATCCCTTACTCAAGAGTCAGAGGAGAGAGATTCCTGACAGTTTTAAAAAAACACTCTGCAAAGATAAGTAAGTAGTCAACATAAGGAAACATGTGAATACAGTACATTCTGCACAGGGCTATCATAAGAGCTAGACACTTTGAGAACAGTCTTGGAGCAGTGGATAGTCCAAATGAGTAAGGCAGGCAATGTGATCCAGACACACAAAATCTTAAGAAACAAATGAAATCTAGATAAACAGGAATGTGATGATATCAATCTTTTAAATTTAAGGTCACTAAGTAACTCTAATGAGAAAAGAGGGGTAATAATTTCTGAAATGGCAGCATTTTGAACATGGGCACTATCATACATTGATTCAGGAAGGCAAAGTCCAGAACTAGTTTCCAAGATTCTTCTTTTATTGGCACCAGAAACAGTGAATAAAATCCTTCTCCTAAAAGAGCAGGAAGAGCAGCTTCTATTACCCCATGACACAGCATGTTCTGTAAGATAGGAGGAGAGAGAGAGAGGAGTTTGGTCTGGCAGAGGAGGAGCAGGAATCCCTTGTAAATGAGGGACAGCTTTCCACCGCCATCTGTAGTATAGTAGCCAAGATGGATCACATTCAGGACTCAGTTATCTGATGCCAAGACAGAAATGTAAATGCAGACTTTTTTGGGAGGTTTATGGGGCTGCCAGTGTGGGAGAGGGAACAAGGTCCCTCAAATAGTCATCATGACTTATTGGACTGTCCTTTGCCCTGGGGGGGGGGGGTCTGCTTTATTTTTTTAACTTTGCTGCCATTGCTTTTTAGGTTTGCTTGCTGACATTTTGCTGGGACTGTTTATGTTACTTTTTACTAAAGTGATACAAGGGAGTGAAGAATCCCTTGGTAAACTTAAAGAAGAAGGGCTGAAAATCTGAGAGATTGCCTGAATCATCTTTCCCTTTATCATATTTTTTATTCCTTCTGCAGCAGAAGATCCAAAACTACACCAATGTCCATGGAAGAATTCTAAATTTAATTCTTGGCATCCTCTGGGAAGTTCTGAGAAGGCAGCCGGCAAACCTCCTCAAAACAGTTCCAGTGTCAGCATCCTTGGAAGTGGTATCCACAGAGTCATAGGCACATTTTTAAATATGAGTAGTGACTTGGGAAATAGAAGAAATTAAACACACAAAGCAGATTGCTCCTAACATGAAGAAGCTGATGTCAAAACATTCCTCATATGTTCACAATTAGCCAGGATAAACTTCAAGATATCAGCCTGATGACCAAGAATTCCAAAAATGAAAGTAACAAAAGCATGTATTTATCCCAGCCTTGTCAGAAGGTGAGGGATTTGAGTTAATAACATGTTTTGCAGCAGCTGGATTCACTACAGCAATAGCTCCCGAGTCAGGTATTAGATTACTGTATACAAACTTAAAAGACTGAGGAACATTATATAATCTATCTCCATTTTTAAGGGCAGAAGTCTGACTGTCAGGGAAATTGCAGGAAGTGACAAAGACATCCTCCCTGGTGAAGGTTTTAAACATTCCAGTAGTATCAAATCACAATATTTTCTGTGGTATTGAAAATCCTCTCTGTCATCCCATTGAAAAAAATGATTCGTTCTGGAAATAGTCTTAGAGAAATAGAATTTTTTGCAATTTTCTCAGACTCTGAATCAGAAATATGTAAAGAAAAAAATGCATCTGTCTGGTGACGAACCTCCATAGGATCAATTTCTTGAACCCATTCAGGAAAAGAGGAATCCTTTCTTCTTTTACTAGAAACAGCTTTAAAAAAGGGTCAAGGTTCTGCAATAGACCATGAGGTAAGCCAAATAAATGATTCCTGTCCAGAGTAACTGATACAGAAGACATATTCTTAATTTTCTGTTTCTATTTGACAGGATTTTCTGAGGAAACAGACCCATTATCATCCATAACAAACAGATAAGAAAGGCAGGTGCAAAGTATTCACTAATAATCAAAAAGAAAGCACCCAAAATCCAGGAACTGTGACACGAACAGTTTAATCACAAGAATAACGCTAATAACGCTGAAAAAGTCACAACACGTTTTCGTCCTTGACTTCATCAGATAATATCACTCTGGTGAACTCACCTTAAATATATTAAACTATTAACAAATAGCCAATGACAAAACTGATCTAATCAAACAATTTAAAACAATTAAAACACATATACACATATAAATATGTACTATTTACTAGCACCACTGTGAAAATCAAACCCAATTGAAATATAAATAACTGCATGAATTGTATAATATATATATATATATATATATATATATATATATATATATATATATATATATAAATATGTATAAATAATTTGATGAACCATTTCTAAAATCATGACACCTTATACTAAAAAATTCATATAAAATGTACAATTTAAAATATACCCAAAATGATAAAACAAATACTATAATTTGGCAGACCTCAATTTTAAAACTGGCATAAGTGAAATCACGTCATTGAGACCTGGTGTTCTATTGGCTTCTAATACAATTTGCCAGAATAATTCTCTGGAAGAAGGAAGGAGAAAGAGATACTCTACAAGTGCCTCCATTTTTATTTTTTCATAATTTACTGCTCTCTGCACTTGTTTTTAATTTATCTGCATTTATTTAAAATGTATTTGCCTTAATATTGCTACACACTGAAGTGTGCTAGCTTGTACTGCATTTAAACTGTTTTTGCTCCTGTTCTAACTACTTTTCTGCAAAAAAAAAAAAAAAAAAAAAAAAAAAAAGTTCTAAGCTTGTTTCCTGCTTTTCCTGTAACGAGTCTGGTCTAGAAACAGATTTGTAGTATCCAGGACTGGTTTGTAAGTTTCTGAAGCCCCCCCAAGACCTTTCTGTGTTGGAGGGAAGCCTTCTAGCTTATCAGTGGGAGTGGCAAGCACTAGGTAGCCTATCTACCACAAGAGGAGTGGTTACTGGTCCAGAAATTGTAGTTTATTCTCCGTTTTGACATTTTTTCCATCCCTTTCAACTTTCTGGTTTAAAAGCCCGAGTTTGTGCACTACGCAGTGGTGCTCAGCTGAGGTAAACTATTACCGGTGCCAGAAAGTCTGCTCTTCAATTTTCCCCTTAGAACGTGCTTATTCTTTTGCTTCTTGCCCTTCAATTTAACAGGCTTTTGTAGCATTTATTGCAGCACACGTAGGTGCGATCAGCACTAGCTGTTCCTATGCAGTAACAGCACCAGTACTACTTAGTTATGACCACCCCTCCTAGTAGGATTGTATGGCAATTTCCTGTAATTTCTCCGGCTAACCTGGTTCACTTGGGAATTCTGAGACAGTGTGGCAACTATCTAATGTACACAGACAACCCTCTCCTCTTACCTCCCAACACTCATACCTGTGACAGATCCACGTATATCACCAAACTGGAAGCAGTGCACGCTTCAACCAAGATCGGACTAGCTGGTCAAGAGGAGGTGGTCAACACCTGCAACTCACTACATAGAACATACAGCTCTCCAAAACACCAACCATCACAACCCACACATAGAAACACAAACCATACACCCACCTTCGCAGAGGCTCTCAATAAAAATGTACCCAGAGACCACCGAGACAGAAATGCACTCAATCACCACAACACAACACCAACCGTAGAACACATAGGTCACCGCCACAGTGTGCCCCTCAACCCAAGCCCTTAAGGCAAAACATTTTGCCCAATGTACTAATCATAAGAGACTCAATTGTGAGGCACACTGATGTCCCACTCACTAGGCTGAACAAGGAGAAGGTGACAGTCAGTTGTCTATCAGGTGCCAGGATCCGCCACATAACACATATAGGTTCATAGGTAGGTACTAGGCTATCGACCCGAGGGCCTACATAAGCCTAGCCAACAAGGTTCCTTGGCTTACCTCTTCCCATTCTATTACCTTTCCCTTTCTAGTTATTTGCTCCCTGTATCTTTGGCTCCTTTTTCAGTTTTCTCCAATAAATTCCAGCCTCCTCTTGCCTATTATCTGTATACCAGACCACAGACATCCCTAGCGGCAAAATATCTTTTCTCCATTCTCATGCTGGTTTGGTTCTTGGAATACTCCCTGCTATTTTATGAATATAATGCTCCATGATTTTGGCTGCTCTCCATAACAGTCTGCATCCAAAATCCCAATCTCCTTATTTCTTGACATCCTCCCTGTATCAGCATCATTCCTTTCCACTTTGAATTACAGTTTTCTGCTTATGCTACGTATGAAAGCCTCAATTGTGTTGCTCTACAATACCCCTTCAAATTAGGTAATCCTAGTCCACCTTGTTCTACTGATAGAATCATCTTATCCCACTTGACTCTTTCTTCTTCCCTTGCCAGATCAAACCCTTCAACTCTAACTGCTATCCACTTCTCCTCAGGTTGATAAAAGTATTCCGGACCCGTGTACAAAACTAAAGGGACTAAAAACACTTTAATGGCTTATATCTTAGTATCCATATCACAAAACTTCCAGTTTCTCAATTTTTGTATTATCTTCTGTTTAGTCTCTTCACACATATCCTTACCTGCCACCAGAGTCATTTCTAATCCATACTCCTAAATACTTAATTTTATCATGTTCCCATAAATATGGATATTGTTGGACCAATTTGTGTGTGGGTACATAATTTTTACCACTATTTCCATTGTTTTAGCTTCATTAACTTTGTATACAGAGATTTGAAACAGTCTTAAAATGTTCCACAACACTGCAATGTCCCTTTCTGGTTTTGTCATGTACAAAAATATCATTTGCAAATAGCTTTTCCTGACTACCATACCAATTATATCATTGAATTTCTGAGTCCATTATTTTCTTTGCCACTGGTTCTAAATATCATGCAAAGGGGAAAGTGGACAACCCTGCCTGGTTCCACTACCTAAATAGAAATTATCGGAGAGGACCCCACCCACTTTAATTCGCGCCTCCAATCACTCATATATTCTCCTAATCAACCTTGTATCAGTGAAGCAAATGCTTCCATTGCCATGCTCATAGGTTCCAGTCTACTCTGTCAAATGCTTTCTCTGTATCAAGACTCAACGATAAAAGTGGTTCTTTCCAAATAATCCAAGAAAAAAACACCAGTCCAGGAAGTGAAGTAATAAAATAGGAAGGTTTTAATCCACAGCAAAAGCACAGTCACAAAACATTAACACCAACAAAATGGTACACAGTCATTTTCGTCCCAAAGTAAATATTAGACTACATCAGATCATTATCCGGAAAGCTCCAAAGGCGGTCATGTCTCCATATCCTTAAAGGATACGTACACTTCTAGAATGGTAGCCCAGAATAATGCATCAGAGATACTTCAGGTACAACTAACACTGCGTAAGATGACGATTCAAGTCATAGCCTGCTGCAGAACCCCAAAATGTCCCTAGACTCTCACTCAAAGTTCCTAAGCACCATGGAATCTATCAAGGTCCAACGCAATACTCTCATACTGGGTGACTTCAACTACCCTTTCATCAACTGGGAAAGCTATTAAAGTACCAATGTACAGGCTCAACGCTTTCTGGAATTTTTTCAATTCTAATGCCCTGGACCAGCTCATTCTGACCCCTACTAGAGGAAGCAACATCCTCAACCTGGTTATCACCAACATGGGAGACCATTGCTCCACACTTATAGTCAATTCCTCCCTGGTTAAATCTGACCAAAACTGATCACCATGGAAATCTCCATCTCACCTACACCCCCCGCTAAGGTGACCACCCTGAAAAACTTCTCTAAAGCTGACTTTGGGCTACTAAAAACAGAAGTGGCTAACTTCTCGGCACCCATGCCAATGGAAAAATAGCTGCATGACTGCCGAATCATACACCAAATGCACTGTACGATCATGTACACAAATGCATGGAACTTGCCATACCAAATAGAACTAAGACGCTCTCCTCTAAAATAGACACTGGGTGGTAATTATGGAAATTTAAACTGTCAGAAACAAACTGAAGAGGCAACAATAGGAATATGCTGATGCCCCTTTTTAGGGCAGTGATTAGGCCACAGGTGGAGTACTGTCTGCAGGGGAAACTGATTTCTGGAATGGGTGGCAGAAGCCAAAATAGCTGAGGGTTTTAAATTGCCTTGGAATTCCAGCATAAGTGGGACGAAAGTGTGTATGGAAGGGGGTGTACCCTTCTAAAGCTAAAATCAATTGGGAAAGACAGCAGGCAAACAATCAGACTAATAATCTCCCTCTGCTAAATAATTTGTAATGCCATTGCTTATAACAAACAGTCACATGAAGCTGCAATGAAACAAAGTGTTACAATTTGAGATGCTGAGTGTTAACAGGTGCAGCAGTTTCTGGTGGCAAAGATGTAAAAAACACTTACAGTATCATGTACTTAAGCACAAAATCTTGTAATTCCATTACAAAAGATGTCAATTAAATGAATTATAAAATATTGTAGTTTTACTCGTACAATACAGTAAAAGGGTGCCAACAGTGGAGCTGTTGCAGCAGTATGGCTCTCACAGCTGTGAGGAATCAGAGCCAGCTGACCTAAGCCATGTGCTGCTGATGAGCAAATACTGGAAGAAATGAGAAAAAATGAATACAGTAGGCAAGGGCAAATCATAAAAGCATCTTAATTATTTTTCAGGGACACTGTAGAACCAAAAAGGGGAAGAGATAACTTTCAAAGTACACATGGTTACACACACATGAAAGAATAGGAATGTTACTTTACCAAGGTTATGTAGAAGGCTGGGACTGAAAAACAATTGAACACTATAATTTTTTGTATGTCTTATCAGAAGGTAGAATGAAAAATGCTTTCATTCCTATGACAAAAAAGGTCTTGCCGATAATAATAATAATAATAATCACAACATTAATTCAGATACACCTGTGGTTTTATGAAAATTATATTTTGAATACATTTATATAATTTTTGAATATGATCTGCAAATATGAGTATTTATTGTGCTTGATGGGTGTGAATAAGAAACATTTATTTTATGGTATTTCTGCCTTAGACATGCTATTGATATTTCCATCTATTTTAAGGAGTTTGTAAAAGAAAGCTATAGAAATCAGATAATATTATGCACTGTGGTTGGTTGTCCGGCTATGCTGTGTGCTGCTATAACATATGTAGTGGAACTGAAGAAATATGACATTTTCTCTGACAGAATTTTGAAATGAAAGGGAATGATGACATTCATAAATGGTATATACTACAGACCGGTGAGAGTTTTGCATTTAATTTCAACTCAGCAGTCTGACCTCTATACACCTCATTTGTGGTTCTTTTGCTCATTAAATCATAAATATAGAAAACTACAGATAAAAAATAAATGAGCTATTCCATCCATATAGAAAACTACAGATAAAAAATAAATCAGCTATTCCATCCAGCTTATACCATACCCCATGGTTATTTTCCTGTGTGACAGAAATAGAAAAAAAAAACGGTCTGAAAAAATAATTTACCAGTCGGGGACTCCCTCTGCATAAATAGCAGGTGCAGTAGGATGGCTGGGAAGTTGTTTTTATCAGAAATTGTTTTATAGTCCTCACTTCCATTTACTTCACTCATAAGGTCATACCACACCTGCATATAATGTAGTTTGTGCAAGCTGCCAGTGGTTAATCCCATCCTTAATAAAAACTAATTGATGCCATCTCAAACTAGCTACAGCATAATGACATATTTATTATAAGATTAAGAAATTCAATACATTTATTCCAAGATTCAGAGACATCAAAAAAGTGAAAAACTGTACAGGCCCATTTCTATGCTAATCCATATGACCACAGATCACTAAAACTCAGCATATATATATGTGCAGGTGTGTGTGTGTGTGTATGCATGTATGTATGTATGTATATATATATATATATATATATATATAGATAAATATATATACACACACACACACACACACACACACACACACACATTTTTTTTTATATATATGAGTTTATAATAGATAATCACCATTAAAATCTTTTATAAAATATTATGCTTTATATGTTAGGATTATTAATGTATATATTTTGTGGTTTTAGTACTTCCGTCACGTATAATTGGGTGTTTTTGTGCACATAGGCTGTATACATCATTTTTGTACTTCTCAATGGTCAAAATACACTTAACAGTATTTGTGATTATAGCAGTTGTAACAACTTGCTCATGCGCGTTAGGAATTGCTTGCTATGTATTTTTTTAATTGTTATATATTTACGTTATAATATATTTTTTTAATATGTGTTTTTCAATAAGGAATTAAATTCTATTAATGGAATTAGAACATAAAATATTTAGTCACGAACACTTTATATGAAGGTTGGAATACGTTAGTAGTGCTATTAAATTAATGAAGAAAGAATTCACCCTATGATGTGGGGTTATGATACTGAGGCTAACCAATACGATGTTATGTGTGTACATTTAAATGTGTATTTTATTTATGCCAACATTAAAGTCTGAAGACGGGTGAAAGCGCTAACTGTATCCTGCAATAAAGTTCTTATATGAGAACGACTGCATCGTTTTTGTCTTGCATTTACATCAGCTTCAAGAGCTATATATATATATATATATATATATATATATATATATATATATATATATATATATATTTTGCCATCTGGTTCCTGAACAGACTTTTATGCTGCTAGTTTTTATTCTTACTTTATCGTTTTTGGGAACCAAGCCCTGTTGGTTTTGTGCCTTTTACTTGATTGGATATATATATATTACTATTTTTTATTGCACGAACCCAAGGGGATGGCTGAGAGCACAAATCAGAACATTGAATTACCATACGTGCCTAGCGTCATGGACATAGCCAATCGGAGGACCGAAAGGTTTCACGTTTGTGTGACTGGCAAAGAGAATCTGCTTTTGGAGTATGAACCAACGTTGGACCAAGGCGTGAGTGTCGAGAATAATGAGAATCTAATGAATATTACTGAGGAACTGAATAAACTGGAGTCTGAGTTCCTGAAACTTAAGAAACTCCAATTACAACGTCAACATTTCGAAGCTTGCTTAGCCAAGAAAATAGTTCCGCGTGGGCTGAGAATTTTAAAAATGCCGACGACAGGTAACAAATTTCCAGATTTACTCTGTAAGTGGCAGAAACTTAATTTAGAGCTCAGTTTTAATTACATGAGACTCTTGACTATTTTACACCAGAAGAAGAATTACTGAGGCGTCAAGTTAATGAAATGTTTAACAACATCAAACGGAACTATCCTAATGACTTTATTGATAGTAAACTTGAAAGAGTGCTGGACAATGTACTGTTGTTTGAAAAACGTTTATTAGAACAAAAGAAAAGTAAAATATTACGTGATTTAAGGGATTTTAATAACTGTAATGTTTTTACTTGGCCCAGGCAACAAGATGATACTAGGGCAGTAATGCATTTTCCACGTAACTCAGTAGTTAATGTGGGTAGTTTAACAAGCCAGGTGAATAACCATAATCAGTTTGCTCAGAAAAATGATGATGCAATATCTGGGGAACCTCTAAGCAATGTTGCACCACATGAAATTTGTCCTACTACCTCGAATGTAAATGTTTCCTTGTTGAATGTGGAACATAGTGCTAACTTAAATGAAAATATGGTTGCACTTGGTCAGAGTACAATAGAAGTTGTAAGGAGAAAAACAGTGACACCTCCAACAATACAAGGAAGTAATAATATCAATAAGACTGATATCCCTTTCCCCATAGCTCAATTTCAGTACACAGGGAGACAACGTTCTGCCAGCAGAGGCAGGCACAAAAGGAAAGGCTCAGGGGGGGAACAACAGGGGCCCACACTAAAAAGATGTGGGAGAAAGCAACGACTCATTGATAGTTAACCTTTCACAGAAAATATTAACTATGAATGAACTACAAGTACTAAAAAAAGGTCTGAGCTTTATTCCAACTAGTAGAGGTAATCTAGTTGATTCTATTATTGATATCAAGTTATTTGTTAGAAATTTACAACTTAAATTAGAATTTGGTGATAATGAAGCTATGAATATACAAACAAGATTTCGACCTAATAGTATATATATTCCACAATTACATCCCTTAGTTGAGACTTTTTCTAAGTTAGTGGAGAATGACATCTATACATACTATGAAGGTTCCTTTAAAGATAAAGATAAAAACAAATATAAGAACAACTTGAATTACAAACAAAGACAAGCTCTTAACAATCTTAAGTCTGATAGTAATTTGGTGATTAGACCGGCGGATAAGGGCGGACCCACTGTCCTTATGGACTTGGCTGACTATAACTATGCAATACAAGAGATGCTGAGTGATGCGTCCTTCTACTGTAAGATTGATATGAATTTAGTAACTGAAAAAGTGTTTCAGTTATACTATATGCTAGATGATTTACTACTTAATAGACTAATAGAAGAAGAACTATATAAATATTTCAAGGTAGTTAATCCAATTGTTCCTATTATACAAGGACTCCCAAAAATCCATAAGTCCTTGTGTAAACCACCCATGCGCCCAAATGTGGCCGGACAAGGCTGGGTTACCGAGCCCTTGTCTATTTATTTAGAGCATCATTTACGACCCATAGTGGAAGCTAATCCCTTCATTTTAAAGGACAGCAAACAATTTCTACTGGACCTGTATGACTACACCAAACAGTTTGATGCAACAAAACATTTCTATCTAGTGACTTTAGACGTCACCAGTCTTTTTAATGTGATACCTAATGATTTAGGTGTACAATGTATACAACAATGGTTACACTCTTATTCTAACTACAGCACAGAGAAAATAGACATGCTGGCATTGCTTCTGGAAACAGTCCTTAGTAGTAATGTGTTTATGTTTGGTAAGGAGTTATTCCCACAAAGAGATGGCGTAGCCATGGGCACTTCGTGTGCCAATAGCTACGCCAATCTCGTTATGGCCCAATGGGAAGGTGACCATCTCTTCCATTTAGTAAGGTTTAAAGAATCTGTGGGTCTATATAGGAGGTTTGTGGATGACCTCTTTATGATTTGGTTGGATGACCTTGATAGTCTTTTGAACTTTGTTGGCAGTATGAATGCTTCTACAAGTTACTTGAAGTTCACCTTACAATATTCAATAGATGAGTTGTCCTTTCTAGATGTTCATATTTGTAGGCTAAGTAATGGCCTTTTGAACACCTCAATACATTGTAAATCATGCTATAGGAATACATTTTTGCATAGGAAAAGTATGCATCCGAAATATGTGTTTGAAAATGTCATGAAGGGAGAGATCATGAGGGCTTCCAGGCTAAATCCTTCGGACGAAGGTTATCTGGCAGAACTGGAATATCTAAGAAATAATTTTCACCAAAGAGGGTATGGTTACAACAATTTTGATGGGATGGTTACTAAAGTCAATGAGCTAAGAACTGATAGAGCTAAACCCTATTTCTCTGGAGCCCCCCTGTTGGATGACCCACCTTGTGATCTGAGTAAGCAAGATATTAGAATACCCATGTATTTCACCAAGGATGCTGAGTACATCAAAGAATCTATGTTGAAACATTGGGAAATCTTGTTATTAGATGAAAAAATCAGTAGAATAGCAGGTCCATCACCTAAAGTGTTGTTTAAAAATAAACCGAATCTTAAGAGAATTCTATGCAAACCTAATAGATTGCATTCTCTGGATAGAACTATCCCCAAGAATTATAATACGACACCCTGTGGTGACTGCAATCAATGTAAGTTTATTGACACAAGTTCAGTTTTTATACATCCAACAACTAAACATGAGTTTATATTAGCAACAGGGACGTGTTGTTCCAGCACTAATGTTGTATATTTAGCTAGGTGTATGGCCTGCGAATCATTTTATATTGGCAAGACCAATAGAGCATTGAAAGAGCGTATTAGGGAGCATACATATCATATCAGAATAGGTTCACCAAATAATGCTCTATCTAAGCACTGCCAGGTTGCAGGCTTAACACAGACCTTCAAATTCTGTGTACTCCAAACTATTGTCCCAAGTGAGAGGGCTGGTGATTTGATTAATTATACCTTAGAGACTGAACTCAAATGGATTATTAGGTGCAGGGCCGATGTACCACCAGGCCTTAATGATAAAGTACAGGTGAAACCTATTCTGAAGAAAAAGAGGGTCTATAGACCTAAGAGCTAAATAAAGCCTTCCTGTACTCAGTAGGTGCTCTTGTGAACTGATATGGTCGAGAACTACCCGTTAGACATATATAGGATGTATTAATGTGGACATACCCTGTATTGGATATGTTTTAGTCAAGTCATAGCATTAGTCGAGTGTTACACTGCTGCATACAAGGCTTGGTATAGTTTGATACTCTGATTATATTCCATAATTAGAGTTTGGTTAATTTTCATATCACCTATATGAGGCTTATACTGTATCTTTGTGTTATTGCATTATGCAAGATTTTAAGTTTTCTAATTTTTAGAGAGTTATAGTTTTGGGTAATGGGCTAATATACTTTTGTAACTAATGCCTAGAGTCGCATGATGTTTTTGACAACACATTGATATTTGCCATCTTGCGATTAGACATACATATGACTGAATGCCTATACATGCATTTGGACTGATATGTACCTTCTTGTTTACGCATATTTTATTCTAACTTATGGGAAGTTACCTATACTATAGACTGTATACACGCATTTAATAACTCAAAGTGTCAGGGATATTAAATACTTATATGAAGCGAGATAGCCGTTTTTGATCTGTATTATGCTTTATATGTTAGGATTATTAATGTATATATTTTGTGGTTTTAGTAATTCCATCGCGTATAATTGGGTGTTTTTGTGCACATAGGCTGCATATATCATTTTTGTACTTCTCAATGGTCAAAATACACTTAACAGTATTTGTGCTTATACCAGTTGTAACAACTTGCTCATGCGCGTTAGGAATTGCTTGCTATGTATTTTTTGAATTGTTATATATTTACGTTATAATATATTTTTTAATGTGAGTTTTTATAAGGAATTAAATTCTTTTAATGGAATTAGAACTTGATACATCTAGCCACGAACACTTTATATGAAGATTGGAATATGTTAGTAGTGCTATTTAATTAATGAAGAAAGAATTCACCCTATGATGTGGGATTATGATACTGAGGCTAACCAATAGGATGTTATATATGTATATTTAAATGTGTATTTCATTTATGCCAACATTAAAGTCTGAAGAAGCCTACGGGTGAAAGTGCTAACTGTATCCTGCAATAAAGTCGGTGTTTCTTATATGAGAACGACTGCATCGTTTTTGTCTTGCATTTACATCAGCTTCAAGAGCTATATATATATATATATATATATATATATATATATATATATATATGGGTCTACTACTAATGCCCGAAACGACGATTCCCCGACGGAAAACTCACCGACGCCAGATGACCGACAGGTAAGTGTACCGACAGGGTGATTTGCCGACAGCGGAAAGACCGACAAGGGAATGTGCGATCGCGACGCGGTAAGTGTGCGATGGTGACAGAGTTAGGAGCGGTCAGGTAAGTGCTCGAGATTGTGGGATGTCGGGTTAGGCTGTGGGAAAGGTGAGTGTGTGTTCGTGTCGGAGGTATGGTTCGGGTAAGGTAAGTGTGTGCTAGTGAGGGACTGTAGTTTAGGGACGGGTTAAGTGAGTTAGGGTTAGGGTGCAGGTAGGTGATGTGTGCGTTAGTGTCAGAGCTTGGGCTAGGGGTGGGTTAAGTGAGTTAGGGTTAGGGTGCAGGTAGGTGAAGTGTGCTAGTGTCGGAGCTTGGGCTAGGGGTGGGTTAAGTGAGTTAGGGTTAGGGTGCAGGTAGGTGATGTGTGCGTTAGTGTCGGAGCTTGGGCTAGGGGTGGGTTAAGTGAGTTAGGGTTAGGGTGCAGGTAGGTGATGTGTGCTAGTGTCGGAGCTTGGGCTAGGGGTGGGTTAAGTGAGTTAGGGTTAGGGTGCAGGTAGGTGAAGTGTGCGATAGTGTCGGACCTTAGGGTTAGGGTTTGGGTCAGGGCTAGTGTGTATGCTATGCAGTGTCGCGTGTTGTTTACGTTCCGTGTGTCGGTGTAATGGTGTTTGGTGTAATGGTGTTCGGTGTTTTGCGTTGTCGGGTTTGTGTGATGTCGGTCATCTGGCGTCGGGGAGTTTTCCGTCGGGGAATCGTCATGTCGGTAATTAGTAGTAGACCCATATATATATATATATATATATATATATATATATATATATTTTGCCATCTGGTTCCTGAACGGACTTTTATGCTGCTAGTTTTTATTCTTACTTTATCGTTTTTGGGAACCAAGCCCTGTTGGTTTTGTGCCTTTTACTTGATTGGATATATACACTGCTATTATAGTTGCAGCTTATACTGAATGATAGGAAAAATAAAGTTATGATTTTTGGACTCAAAGATACAATGACCTGTACAATACCCACCAATATAAACAATGCCATTATTAAGGCAGTGGAATTTCATAAATACTTGGATGTGACAACCTGTAAAAAAACTTGAATTTAGCAAACATGTCAACTGCATACTACAAGAAGCTAACAAAAACTAGGTGACCTTTTCCATATTAAAATAAAAAATGACTGCCATCACCAAAAATTCACTTTAGCTAATTGCACTACTTATTCCAAAACATATTTATGGTTTCAGCACTGCTGGTAATCTTAACAAGGCCATAATCCACAAATTAAAATCTTCCAACTGTGAAACTGCAAAACTTGCCACATAGCTAACAGATAAGACTCTCATGTACAGCAGTCTTAGTAAATTCAAGTGCATGTCATTCAAAAACAGAATTATAGGTTCATAGGTAGGTACTAGGCTATCTGCCCGAGGGCATTTATAAGCCTAGCCAGAGTGTGTCGGCTTTCGCCGCCCCATTGATTAATTAACTGATCCTCTGTCAAGCAGAGCCAATGAAGTGATCCCAGGGGTGTATTTTCTGTTACCCATCCACTCGTCAAGGTTTCTCTTGAAGAGTGTTAGTGAGGGGCTCTGCCTGATGTAATTTGGAGTTTTGTTCCAAAGCATGGGGAATCTCTGTGACAGGAATCTATCCCTCCAGCATGTTCTATTTATTGTTGTGGTGAGGTTTAGCTCACTACAGCGCATGGCTCACAGTGACTTGGATTTCTTTAGGTGGAGCATGTCCATCAATTCTGCGTTGGACATGGCTTTGTAAGTCAGGCAGAGATCACCTCTGAGTAAGTGATATGCCACTAAGTACAGCCGGAGTTTTTTCAGTCGGGCTGCATAGGACATACATTTGAGACCAGTAATCCTCTTGGTGAGGTACTTTTGTGGTCTTTCTAGCTGTTGGAAGTGTCTTGTGAGGTACATCCCAAATGGGGCATTGTACTCTATGATCGGTCTAATGAGTGACGAGTAGAGGGGCACTATAACCTCTATTTCTAGATGTGAACCCTTTAGTAATTAGATGGGCCACATAGAAGGATTTCCTAACTACTTTGGCAATATTATTGTCAAAGGAGAGATTACTATCTACCTGGGTCCCCAGATCTCTTATTACCTCTTGTGTATTAAGGGGTTGCCACCTATGTAGTAATTTGTGGGTGTTTTGTTTTTCCCAAACAGGATGACTATGCATTTTTTGGCATTTAGCTTGAGGCCATGATTTTGACACCAGGTGTCCATCTCAGTAAGGCCCTTTTGGAGGATGTCCATGTCAGCCGGAGCGTCAATTATGGCTCCCAGTTTGCAGTCATCGGCAAACTTGGCTAGCCATAGTTCTCCTGTGTTTGCCTGTATTTCTGACACATATATGCCAAACAGTAGGGGGTCCCAGGACCGAGCGTTGCGGGACACCACTTGTGACTGGTTTAGAGTCGGACCTGGAGCCCGCTATTCTTACCATGTGAGTTCTGTCTGTAAGCCAGTTGGCAACCCATCTCGTGACATAAGGGTTTATGTTCAGGCTGGTGAGTTTTTCTGTAATACCCGAGTGGGGAATGGTGTCAAAAGCCTTGGCGAGGTCAAGGTAGGCTGCGTGAACCACCTTTCCCCTCGTCTGTGGCCTTGGTGACTGTCTCGAAGAAGTCAACCAGGTTTAGTAGGCATGATCTGCCCTTAACAAAGCCAAACTGGGTCGGGTCAAGTGTTTTGAGGTTCCCAATGTCTTTGTTAATGAGTTCCATGATGATACGCTCCATAGCCTTGCAGACCAGGCTAGTCAGGCTTATGAGGTGATAGTTACCAGGGTCAATTGCGGCCCCTCCTTTGTGGAGAGAAATAACCGTTGCTGTGTGCCATTCTATGGGCATGTAGCCTGTGGAGAGGCTGAGGTTGAACAGCGTGTTGAGGTGGGGGGTTAGTTCATTCTGTAGTTCGTGCAAGACGCAGCCTGGGGCACCATCTGGTCTCATTGACGCTGTGTTTTTGGCTTTTGAAAAGGCTGTTTTCACCTGTGCGCCTGTGATTTTTGGGACACTACTCTTTTCCGGTATTGTTGTGGGCCCTTTTGGAGGTGAGAGGGGGTGAAGTTTGCACTGAATCTATCTGCCAGGATGTTGGCAATATCAGTAGATTCAGTATATTTTGTGCTATTTTGCACTAGTTCAGTGCACATCTGCGAGTTGCCACTTACATTCTTAACATAGCTAAAGAAGGCTTTGTGGTTATCTTTTGAATCCTTGGCTATTTTTCTTTCGAAGTTATCCTTGGATGATTTCATGAGAGACCTCAGTTTCTTACTGATACTTATCAGGGATGTCTTTCCTTCTTGGGATTTGCTTTTTTTCTGAACTAGTTTCCTCCTTCTATTGTATAGCCTGTTTATTGCAGGGGTCCACCAAATTGGTTTCCTTCTCTTGGAGGAGTGAGTCTTGGTTTTGCTAGGGATGGTACAATCCATGCATCCTTGTAGGTGCTCATAGAGTGCATTTGTATAGGTTTCTGCATCTTGGGCAGCATTATCCTTTAGCATGGGGGTTGTGAAACTTACCACCTCTGTCTTAAGTAAGGTGAAATTTGCTTTAGAAATTTTTTTTACTGTGATTTCCTTAGTTGGGGGTGGTGGTGGGGTGTGGACATCCAGAGTGATTAGTTTATGGTCTGATCTAACCAGTGACAGGTTGACCTCCGGTGTGGAACACCTGTCGCCCATGTTGGTGATGACCAGGTTCAATATGTTTTCACCTCTGGTAGGGGAGTTTACAAGCTGATCCAGGGCGTTTGAGTTGATGAATTCCAGGAAGCGCTGGGCCTGGGAATTTGTACTCGAGTAGTTTTCCCAGTGAATGGTAGGGTAATTGAAATCGCCCAATATCAGGGTGTTTGGTAGGACCTTCATGTTTTCCAGTGTCTCCAGAAAGGTGGAGTGGTGGTCCTGGGTCATGGAGGGTGATCTGTAGCAGGCCACAATTTGCATTGCAGATTTGCCTGATGTTAGCTGCACATGGATGATCTCAGAGGTATCATGCTGCGCCACTAACCTGGAGGTGTAGGCATCCTTGATGAATATTGATACACCCCCTCCTTTTGTGTTTCGGCCCATGTTCTGTGGCTGAAACATGTGGTATGAGTTGTAGCCCGGTTGTGCTGGGGTGCTCTCTGGAGCTTTGAACCAGGTTTCAGTTACTGCACAGATGTTGAAGTTCTCCATAGTGAGGAGTGCTTTGAGCGCGTGCATTTTGAGATTTAAACTCCTGGTGTTGAGTAGCATAACCCTCAGTTTTTTGTTAATTGTGCTGTTTACGGAGGTGGGTTTGACTTTTGAGCCTTGCCTAAAAAAGGCAATATGGGGGCAGCAAGAGCCTTGGCCAGTATTCGAAAGCCTAGGGGTGACAGGTGCAAGCCGTCTCTTGCGAAGCAACGCGGCTTGTCGAGCGTGTTGTCCCAGGCTGACAGACACTGGATCCCCTTTGAATGACACCAGAAGCTTAGCCAATTGTTGAAATTGATCATTTTTTCTTTATACTGAGGTATCATTCTTGGTGAGGGCAGGATGCTACTCAGGGTCAGGGTCATATCAGCCAGGGCTACATGATCAGAGAGCTCTTCCATGTCTCCTTTCATGTAGTCCAGGGAGGTACGTCTCAGGTCATTCACACCAACATGAGCAATGACAGAGTCATATTTGTACTTCTTCTGGAGTGACCTGAGTGCTTGTGTTACTTGGCGGATTCTGGCTCCCGACAGGCAGCTAACAGTAACCTTCTGCTTGTCCAGCCTAGTGAGTGGGACGTCAGTGTGCCTGACTATAGAGTCACCTATTACTAGTGTGTTAGGTATGTTATTTCGCCTTAAGGGCTGTGATTGTGCTGCACACTGATTTTGTGTTTTATGTGTTGTCTGGTTTGTGACAGGACGTGCAGGCTGTTTGGGTGTCTGCTTTGGAGGTCTCTGATGCTTTTGCAGGTTTTTATTTAGAGCCTCCGAGTATGATTTTGTCTATTTATGTGTATTTTTTGCTAGTGCTGTTTTAGTAGGTCTGTGTGCGGCTGGAGTTGTGGTGCAAGTATTAACCTTCTCCTCTTGACTGTCTGTTCCAGTCTTGGGTGGAGACAGCTTAATTTCCAGTTTGGCTGTATAGTTGCAACTCTCGCATATGTTAGTGTTTTGTGGTAGAAAGAGAGGGTTGTCTGTGTACATGAGACAGTTGTAACATTGCCTCAGGATACCCAGATTCACCAGCTGGACTGGAGAGTGCACCTGAAGTTGCCCTTTGGTCATGCCTGAATAGTAGGGTGAGCTGCTCAGTCGCTTGGTTGGTGAGGGGTGAATAAAGAGCCTTGCCCTGCTGTGCAATCAGTGTCAGGGTATAGTAGTGCTTGCTATTAGGCCTGAGCAAGTGCTGGGCTGTAAGATGATTTTTGAGTGCTTAGGTTGACAGTTAGATTAAATTCAAGGGAAAAACTGAAGAGGAGACTTAGTAGAGCCGGGAATAATTTAACCGTAGCAAACCGGCACTGCCGGTGCGCAAAACCATGCAAACATGTTTTTTATAGTAGGGAAATGAAAGAGATAGAAATTAGCCCAAAATAGCCAATAAAATACTAACTGCTGGGCTGGAACCACTCCTCCAGGGACAGATAGTTTGCTCAAAGCTCCCCTCTCTCACAGATGAACAGAGAAACTTTCTTCTATCCATGTAAGGTATGGGCAACTCAGAAACTAGTATCATAGCCCTGAATTCAGCACTAGCTGGAAAACTGGACTATACTAGCTTAGAAAGGCGGAAACAAGGATTTTTTTTTTGTTTTCTTGAAAAGATAAGGCAAACACAGTAATAAATACACTTAAAACAGCTTTAAATGACTACAAACGATCAGAAAAGGCTATCGCACTTTAGTGTGTAGCCTACAACAGTTAAACAAATTATATAAACAAAAAACAACTTTTTAAAAGTGCAGGCAGTCAAATAAGTACAATATGTGAAAAAAAACAAGCTTTTAAATCACAATAAACGCTGCAAAATCTGCGTTTAGGCGGAAAACAGTTAAGTACAGCAAGAAAGTACAGAAAACTGATACTTAATCACTCCAAAATCTCTCTCCTATGCTAGAAGGCTTGTATCAGTTTAAGGCTTTCTAGTGCTACCCAGTAGGTTAGTTACAGGAAAGATGGGAATTATGTGCTTTCATCTTACATTGCTCAACAAAATCTCTTGCTATTTTCATCTAACTTTCATGTTACATTTCCTCAAAAAACTCATTTCAAAGTGCCCAACACTCAATTCAAATTCTATCTGGTACATAACCAATATAATCCTTGCTGTATATGATATCAGACTCTCCAACAAAAGTTTCTTGGAATGAACACAGTTTCAACTAAAACAGGTAATAGAGGCCAACATGTCTAGCTAACATATGGGATGCATTACCAAATGAATTGAGGGAACTCAACAATGCATCAGCTTTCATAAACTTATGTAAATCTATCTATCTTCAGCATTGTTACCTTTTTCCGAACGTAGCATTGTCGAGCTAACTTAACATCCTAGCTTGTCTCATGTCAAAGTTTAATACTCATCACTTCTTGTGGACCAAACTTCACCAGTGCCTATAATGAGCTTCTGCTAACAATTATATTTTTCCTTGCTTGCTTTCTTTACCCCTTGTCCTTGTACTTTCCTTTACTTTACTTGTACTGCTGTGTTTCCTTCTACATTTCACTTTTCTCTCTTCCTGCAATACTATACTTTCCTATACTTGTATATTCTATTTTTCATTGTCTGTACCTATCTGAGGCATAATCTTTATATTTATATTGTTTTAACAAAATGAATTCTTCTCTGCTCTATTTACCAAATTGTCGTTACTACCATTTTCTTTTTTCTGCAAAGATTTTATTGTTCTTATTGCATTTAAATTATGCTAGATTTTTAGTATATATTTGTGCATTTCTTTGCCAGCTGCCCCTGAAAATGTGGCTTACAAAGAGGGCTAACACAGACAACAAAATGTAAATAAATAAACAGATAAATGCTTAATAGTTAAAGCAGATGTATATATCTACACAGCCATGTAAACTAAAACAAAAATCTATATCTGCATTGCTTCATAACCCTATAATGCAATATTTCAAAAGGATGGGAGATGCTGAATAGGAGTGCATATCTGCATTTAACCTTACAAGCTTTTTCTTGAAATATATAGGTTCATAGATTAGTACTAGGCTAACTGGCTAACATTTGATTCTTTAGATGCACAGATTCACAGTTATTCCAAGGACACAGAGTCAGATGACCATTCACACATTGCCTGTACCCTCCCTCAGGCTGCACCTCCTTTCTGCAGGAGGCCATACCAGTCAATCCCAGAGCAAATTTATGAATATCTATCCAGGCAACTAAGTTATGTTGAAAGGGACATAATGAGTCACACAGCTTAAGATGAAGTGAAAGGTACCAGGGGGCAGCAAAGGCTTTAGCCGATATGCAGAGGCCTTGAAACGAGAACTGCAGGCTATCCTTAACAAAGCAAGCTGCACTGTCAAGCATCTTGTCCCATGCTGTCATGTACTGTATTCCAATTAATGGCGCTAACTGCCTTTTGTCTTACTTGCTTATCCCTCATGGTCTTAGGTCATTCACTCCCACATGTACCACTACCATGCCAAATTTGTTAAGAGTTAAGGTCCTTTTGGCCATTCTAACATCACAGATTCTGGCACTTGAAAATCATCTGAGTATAATCCACTCCTTGTCCAGCCTTGTGAATGATGAGTCAGTGTGTCTTATTACCGAGTCACTATCACTAAAATATTTCTGGTACTTGCTGCTGTGGTTCAAAGTTATAGATTTTAATGTTTTTATGTTCAGGGGGACACTTTATGGGAGGTATGCAAGAGATGGATGAGTGGCCTGATTTTTGCTGAAACTTACTCTTCTTATTTCTAGGAGGCTTTGGGAGTGATTACTTTATATCCTTAGCATAAGACATTCTGGTGTGATTACAGAAGGATCATGATGAAGCTGTATGAATCTCACAGAGAAAGTTTTTAGGTGACAGGGAAGCCACCAGATTAATTAGGTGCTTGCACTTCTCACAGAAGTAATTATTAGTGTTGTCTATATGTTCATTATCTGTAAGAATAAGGCAGTTTCCACACTGTCGTAGGAGACTTGGTGATAAAATGCTGGCAAAAGAGGTGAAACTAGCAACCTGACTTTCCGTTTTGCCCAGTGCTTAGGAGTTCATATGTGTAAACCAAATGCAGCACTAAGTATTTATGATGATATGAAAGGGAGGGCATCTCAGGCTATAACAGTCATTGGAGTGGAACTTCCCAGTTCGATCAACAGCCACCAAGTTTAAAAAAAGCAACACAGACTGGCTTGGTGGACATACTGTATTCTGACTATGGACTATAATGGTAAGACAAATCTATTTAAACAGTTTAAGATGAGATACTTCACAAATGATACTTTTGTGCTTACTAACAACAGCCAATATAAAAGAAGACAGGGAGGGAAATAAGTTGTGCTCAAATTAAGATAAGTAGCAGACAAAAAAGTATACTCCGGATTTAATACAGAAAAAAAAAAACAGTGTGGAAGGGCTGAAAAAATTCTTCAAGACACAATTATGTTATTGAATGTCCTAGAAGTGGCTTACAGCAGCTACACCACCTGAATAAGCCTAATCGTTTTTCCCCTTATAAGAAAGAAAATAGGGTTTAATCTCAACAGTTAGACACTTTAATGGCAAGAATGCAGCACAGCTATGTACTATAGCTTAGCTAAAACAAATAAAGACTGCTAAAATGAACTTAAAAACACACAAAGAAATGGAAAATCTTCATTTCTCTATGTTACTGAATTGCTTTGATCTATCTCATACTAGAAGCTATTTAAAAGAATCCAACAATAACAGCTTGGGAGGATGGGAAGATTCTTAGACACTTAGCTCTATTGCTGAATGGTCTGGATCTGTCTTAAAGCAGGTGTGACTACTTAAACCTTCATCTGCCTCACAAGAAACTAGGATTTAATGCCATGACAAAATGAACAAAATATCTGTCCACCTTGTAATTTAAGCCTTTTTGAAGATATATTATACAATCATTAGCTGATCAGCGTGTTGCATTCTGATGCATAAATTCTATTTGCAAATAAGTGTGTATTTAGATATATAACTTGCTGTGGTAGCAATGATATGCAGTGTATTTTCATTATGCAGTATTCCAGTTTATGATGATTTTTGTTTGGATGCTGTAAACCAGCAATCATACAAAGGAGTACACTGAAATTGCTGCAACACATCGATCATTATGCTCATGTGTTCAGCGAAATCAACAGCTTGAAAAATTATGAGATGCCAACTTCACATGAAAACAAAAAAGACAGTAATGTATTTATTTATTTTATTTTACATTTGTTAACCGGGGGTGTCTGACTGAGCCGAAAAGGTCCTTTTGCAGCAGAGGGCTGGGGAGAAAAGCTCCACAAAGAAAAATTACAGACACATTTAGTTATTAAGACATGATCAGTATATACACAAATTACACAAGACTTGTTTTACAGTGGTATGTGGCACATAAACAGTTACAGTGGAGAGAACAAACAAAAAAATATTAATTTTAAAAATAAAGATAAATAATAGATTTGTGGTGTACAGCTGAAATTTGGAACATAGGTAGAATACAAACATAGTACACAGGTACAGTACATACATTGTAGATTAGCCAGTGTTTGTGAATAAGATTGAAAACTATTATCAAGTGCTCTAGATTTAGTATGTATATGTTATCCACTTTCACTAGCCTGGGGAGCAATCATGGCACTGCCAACTTTGCTTGAGATGTTGCCTGATAAGGTCCTTAAAGGAGGCTTTGGATGATGTCTCTTGAATGATAGTAGGGAAAGAGTTCCATTTTTTAGCCACTAAACTATTATATAGTGCATCTCCAAAGCTATTGTAGCTGTTGGTGACTTCTGGTAGTGGTGTGCTTGATGATCTAAGAGGCCTTTTGGCTGAGTGATGATGTACTAGGTTTTTGAGGGCAGGACACTTACTGGGGAGGTAATAGATAGAATGACAGAGGCAGAGCTGATTGTAGGTTAGGAGGTTGGGCAGTTCAAGCCAGTGGAGCCGTCTCAAAGCAGTACAGTTCTGAGTTCTATATGAGCAATTTGCAGCAAAGTGAGCAATTCTGTTATAGCAGGCTTCCATTTTGCTTAGTTCAGTTTTGTTGAGATTAGTCAGAATGGGAGATGCATAGAGTAGGGTGGATAGAAGTTGGGAGCGAGCAATGGCTGATCTTGTGTTGTTGATAAGAAATGGTTTGATATGGTAGAGTGACTCCAGTTTGGCATGTACTTTTTTAATAGTTAAGTTGAGATGACTATCAAATTTTAGGTGGGAGTCTATGGTTATTCTCAATAGTGTAGCCTGTGCCACTGGAGCAATTGGAGTAGCATTTGTGGAGTAGATAGTGAATTGACTGTTAGTGTTTTTGTTAGAACTGGTTATAATCATAAGCTGAGTTTTCTTTGGATTGAGGATAAGTTGGGCTTTGGTAAGGTAGTTTTCAATGTCAGAGAATGGTAGTTGAGTTGTTTGCAGGAGGGTGGGAATATTTTGTGCAGCACAGATTAAGGTAGTGTCATCTGCATACTGAATTATAGATGCATGCTATGTGGAGGTATGGAGGTCATTTGTGAAGACTGTGAATAGTAGTGGTCCTAAGACAGAACCCTGTGGGACTTCTATAGTTATGGGCAGCTGATGAGAGAGAGAATTTTCCCATTTCACAGCTTGGTACCTGTCAGTTAAGTAGCTTTGGAACCAGGTAAGAGTGGAATTTGATAGATGGTATTGATTTAGTTTGTTTAGCAGGATTTGGTGTGAGACTGTGTCAAATGCTTTTGACATATCCAAAAAAAGAGTTGACACTTGTAAGCCTTCATTTTTGAGACGGTTTACTGTGTCTGTGAAGCAGAGGAGGGCTGTAATGGTACTATGGGCAGGTCTGAAACCATGCTGAGTAGGTGACAGGATTTTGCTGTCTAGGAGATAGTTTAGCATCTGGGTATGGATGCATTTTTCTAGGATTTTGGCCAGGGGGGAGAGTAAAGCAATGGGTCTGTAGTTATTAAGTTCAGTGGAGGGCTCGCCTTTATGTATGGGTGTAACATAGGATATTTTCCAGAGTTTGGGCAGAGTTTTCAACAATTGATCTGTTTATGAGAGTGGAGACTGGGATAGCAATAGCATCTGCTGTGAGCTTCAAGAAATAGCTGGGGAGTAGGTTGGCTGCTGTTGATGAGGTTTTTAGTTTGGAGAGCATGCTTTTGATTGAAGTGGTGGAAACTGTTTTGTGGGTAAAGCTTGTATTAGTGTTATTTGTGTTGGGGGGGATAGTGAGGAAGGAACTGTCCTGTGATACTAAGGATAGAATTGAGTTCACAAAGTGGGAGTTGAATTGTGTTTCGATGGGAACTTTAGTGTCAGGGCTGGTTGGTTTGGGGGTAGCCTTTTGGGTGGATTTTAGTAGCTGGTTTACATTTTTCCAAAATTTTTGTGGGTTGTGTTGGTATTTAATTTATAATGCTGTGTAGTAGGATTTTTTGTCCAGCCTAATGCATTTTTTTTGCACGGTTGCGCAGTTCTTGGTACTTAGTTAGGCTTTGTGTTTCTTTGTTTTTTTTTATAGTAAAGCCAGGCAGTGTCTCTGGACTTGAGGATTTGTTTGGTTTCTTTACTGAGCCAGGGGTTTGTAGAGGTTCTAACCTTGATTTTGCGCAATGGAGCGACAGTGTCTAGGTGTTGTAGAAATATTTTGTTGAAATATGCTACAACCTGGTCAATTGGGAGGGTTTTTAGGGGGGGGGGTCCAGTCACAGTTACAGAGTAAAGTGTTGAGGACCTCAGGAGAGAATTTTTTCATGTTTCTAGTGGATATATAGTTAGTGGTTTTGCATATGCTTGTTCTACTACGTATAGAGTATATTATGTTGCGGTCACTTAAGGTGTCTGGGAGACTGCCTGTGTGAGGGCACAATGTGGGGTTGTTAGTTAGGACCCAGTCAAGGATGGATTCCCTTTTAGATTTTTTATCACATCTAGTTGGAATTTGGACTAGGTGCTGGTAGCTAAGGAGATTTATTACATTACTTGGTGGTTCTGATATACAGGTGAACCAATCTAGGTTGAAGTCCCCCAGAATAAGGGTTTCTTGTGAGTATGTGGAAGAACACCAAGATAAGAAGTCTTCAAGGCTAGCAGGTGTATTACCAGGTGGAATATCGATCACAATTGTGGTGATGGCCTTTTTAGGGTGAAGTTGAAGTTGTGAGATAACTATGTCCCAATTATTGGGGGAGGGGTAGGAGTCTGGTAATTGATGAACAGTTAAGTTGTACTTGTACAGTAAGGCAGTTCCACCCCCTTTACGAAGTGGTCTGTCTTGTCTAATGATATTGTAGCCGGTAGGGAGAATTTCTGAGTTAGCTATGTTTTTATTTAGCCAGGTTTCTGTTAAAGCAATTATGTCTGGGGAGTAGTGTGCTATTGTGGAGTTCAGGTATTTTATTTCTGATACTTCTAATATTAATATTTAGCATTAAAAGATGGTTGGTTTTGCTGCTGTTGTTGATTTGCCCAGGGATGAAGAAAGTGGGGGTGATATGTGTTTATTTATATATTTGTTAACTGGAGCAAAACACTGATTGATGTGCATCATTTTCAAGATCCGTTCTGGTTAAAAAAAGCAAATTAATATAATTGCATCTGAGGGATGGGGATTGGCCTCGGGCCACTGGAAGCTTTCGGGCTTTGCTGTTCGACCGGGTTGGAGCCGGGAATCGGCTCCGAGCCCAACTGGTGGGAATTTAGGTGAGATGGACTACAACATGGAACATTATGGTAAGTACATAACTTCTAGTTTTAGGTGTATGTAAATACATGGCAGTGTAATTCTCCTTCCTTGCCAGTAGCCTCTTAGCACTACAAATCTGCCACCATTATCTCCCATCACTATTGGAGCTGCTCCTGCAATTAATGCTGCTCTTGCAATTAATAAGTACTCCACTTTTTTTTTCCTTTGCCCATGTATTCCGTTGAATAACCATCCTGAAAACCTTTCTTTATCAAATTCAGATGTTCAGTTCTGTGTGTCTCCTGTGCCTTCTGTGGAAGGTTGGGTACCGGGCTGGCAACTCAACACCGTAAAACTCCATTGCCAATCATGAGCAGACAGGTGATCCGCTGTGGCGACCCCTAACCAGGAAAAGCTGAAAGAAGAAGTATCTGAGGAAAAATATATAGTATCATGTAGTAAGAAGACAAATGGGTTATCAGATAATAAAGCCTAGCATCACACAGTAACAGAAATAATTGCATAGGAGAGCAAATAATAAAAAATGATTAAAAATCATCAGATAAGATAAAATAAATGCAAACATTTACACAAATGTGTAGTAACAATGGATGTTGTTTGATTAGTGAAATGACACCATATTATGAGGTTGATGCAGTTTATTCTTGTTAGTACTACGGTTGCAAGAGGTGTGGATAAGTTAGGGTGGGGACTGAATGACAAACCAACGGATATTGCCAATATACTGACCAACAGATTCAGTGCCAGCTTTACCCCTTACTCCCCTCCCAAAGGACCTATCACATTAATAGCAGATTGCCAGGCACCCAGTATTACTGCTGCACAGGTTAAAACAGCACAGTCCAAGGCCAAGAATACCACTTCTATGGGAAATGACAATATCCCCGGCTGTGTTCTACATGAACTACAGAGTGAACTGGCATGTCACCTGTGTGCACACTGTTCAATCAAAGCCTCACCTCAAGCTTTGTCCCTACCAAATGGCACACTACTACAGTCATCCCTCTCCACAAAGTAGGAGCGACTACAGACCCTGGGAACTATCGCCCCATTAGCCTGATGAGTCTGTTATGCAAAACTAAGGAACGCATCATCATGGACCTAATAAACAAGGATATAGGGAATCTCCAAACTCTGGATCCCACAAGAGGGTAGATCATGCCTGCTCAACTTGGTCATCTTCTTTGAGTCAGTCACCAGAGCTGTGGATGAAGACAAGGTGGTTCATACAGACTACCTTGATCTGGCCAAGGCATTTGATAACATTCCCCAGTTAGGAATCATAGAAAAACTCACTAAGCTAGGCATCAACCCCTATATCACTAGGTGGGCTGCAAACTGACTCACAGATATAATTCACAGTGTGAAAGTAGCTGACTCCAAGTCAGACTGCAGACCAGTCACGAGTGAAGTCCCACAGGGTTCGGTCCTGGCTCCTCTCCTGTTTAGTATCTATTTCTCTGAAGTCCAGGCCAACACGAAGGGACTCTGGCTGACAAAGTTTGCAGACGATTGCAAGCTGGGAGCTATTATTAACTCCCCAAGTGATGTTGACATCCTACAGAAAGGCCTTACTGAGACCAACGATTGGTGTCAGAAACATGGCCTTAAGCTCAAAGCCAAAAAATGTGCCGTAATCTCCTTTGGGAAAAACCTGGTTCCCTTGAATTACCACATAGATGGTAGTCCACTGAACACAGAAGGTGTTATAAGAGATCTGGGAACACAGGTTGACAGCAACCTCTCTTTTGACAACCACATTGCCACTGTGGTCAGAAAGTCCTTCTATGTGGCACATCTCATTACTAAGGTTCATAGGTTGGTACTAGGCTATCAGCCCTAGGGCCTATACAAGCCTAGCCATAACAATTCCCTGGCTATTTCTTCCCACACTATTTACTTCCCTGGACCCCTGTCTAGCAGGGTGACTGACGTGATCCCTGGGGTGAATTTCCTTTCTCCCATCCAATCATCAAGGTTCCTTTTGAAGAGGGCCAAAGAAGCACTCTGCTTAACATGTATGGGCAATCTATTCCAGAGTCTGGGGAGTCTCTGGGTCAGGAACCTATCCCTCCAGCATGTTTTGTTTTTTGTGATGACAAGATTTAGATCCCTGGAGCGTGTGGCTCTGAGGGATTGGGATTTCTTTAAGTGTAGCATGTCCAACAGCTCTGGGTTTGACATGGCCTTGTATGTTAAGCAGAGAGCGCCTCTGAGTAGATGATATGCAACAGAGTATAGCTGGGGTTTTTTAAGGTGGTCAGCGTAGGGCATCTGCTTTAGGCCTGTGATTCTTTTAGTGAGGTATTTTTGTGGCCTTTCCAGTTGTTGCAGATGTCTTGAGAGGTACATACCAAACGGGGCGTTGTATTCTATAATGGGTCTAATGAGGGATGAGTACAGTGGGACAATGACCTCTTTTTTTCTGGATGAAAAGCCCTTAGTGATGTGGTGTGCCACATAGAAGGATTTCCTGACTGTTGTGGCGATGTGGTTATCGAAAGTGAGACCATTGTCCACCTGTGTCCCTATGTCTCTTATCACACTTTTGGTGTTTAGTGTACTGCCACCTATATGGTAATTCATGGATACATGTTTTTTCCCAAAGGGGATAACTATGCATTTCTTGGCATTGAGCTTGAGCCCATGGCTCTGGCACCAAGCATCTGTTTCTGTAAGGACCTTTTGTAGAGTATCCACATCATTTGGGGATTCAATAATGGCTCCCAGTTTGCGGTCATCTGCGAACTTTGTTATCCAGTGTCCCTTAGTGTTGGCCTGTACTTCAGAGAAGTAGATGCCAAACAAGAGCGGTCCCAGGACTGAACCCTGAGGTACTCCACTTGTCACTTGAACAACAGGTTTGCATCAAGGTGCATTTTCTGTTTGTTTGTTTGTGTCTTTCGGCTCTTCCCGGTTAGGGGTCGCCACAGCGGAACTCCGGTCCGCTAATGATTGGCAGTAGCTTTTACGTGCTGGCTTGCCAGGCCTAACGCACAACCTTCAACGAAGGAACACCCATTCACGCATGTCGCCACAGAAGACACTCTAACTGAGAATCGAACGGGCAACGTTTAACTGTGAGGCAACAATGCTACCGCAGCACCACCACCACTGCAGGGTTTTGCATCCAGGAAGAAAGAGGTCATTGACTCCCTCTACTCTTCCCTCATTAGGCCAATCATTGAGTACAATGCCTCTTTGGCATGTACCTCACTAGACACCTGCAACAACTGGAGAGGCCAAAAAAGTACCTCACAAAGAGGATCCTAGGCCTTAAACACTTGTCCTATATAGACAGACTCAAAAAACTCCAGCTATTCTCTGTCTCATATCGCCTACTTAGAGGTGATCTCTGCTTGACTTACAAAGCCATGTCTTAACCCAGGTCTGTTAGAAATGCTACATGTAAAGATATCCCAATCCCTCCACACCACACACTCCAGAGACCTCAACCTCATTACCACAATCAACAGAACATGCTGGAGGGACAGGTTCATAACCCATAGACTGCCCATTCTCTGGGATAGACTTCCCAAACAGGTCAAGCAGAGCACCTCACTGGCCTTCTTCAAGAGAAATCTTGATGAGTGGATGAGAAATAGAAAATTCACCCCAGGGATCACTCCAGTGGCTGTACTTGACAGAGGCACTGGGAAATAAGGTCGGGTGTCACAATGCCAGGGTAAGCCTAGTACACACCTATGAACCTATGAACCATATGAAAGAGCAGTTTATCAAACTGTTGTAAGACAGAGGGGTTGTGGGCCTCTTAGATTTAGATGATATTTCCAGAGGAGAAGCATTTCTATTTCGCATGTTAAAGCAGCAAAGCTTTGAGTGGTAGGTATATATATATATATATATATATATATATATATATATATATATATATATGACTACTCAAACTATCAATATACCTCATGCAGACTTTGTAAACAAAATACCGTTTAAGATGTTGGCCATTTAAAGCATTAGCTGTTTTTTGGTATTATTTTGAAGGTATCAGAAGTGCTACTACCTTGCATTATTTTAATCAGTAAAATGCTTACAGAGCCTATCCACTGGATACCAGAAGAAAGGAAGCATAGAAAGCGACTTTCAGGGCTATTAATTTAAATAGAAAGCACTTTTTAACATAATAAGTTGCCTCAAATAATATTTGATTTGCACATTTTTTCTATAAATATTAATTCTTGGTTATTGCTTGAATATCTTATTTATTCTATAGCTGAACTGTGTGCTTTTCCCTCACTGTTAACCAAGGTTGCACAATTACTATTTTAGTGACACTATAAGTTAATATCTTTCGCATCCTATCTGACCCTTGAATGAAAGTTGAAACTTACCAGTGGGGTGTACAATAACCTGTATGGTGTTTACGCCATTGATTTTTACAAGTTTTGTTTCTACTAATGTACTACACATTCTCTGAAAAAAGCTTGCAAAAGTGTAAACAAATTACAGAGATAAAAAAGACTTTTTACAAAGGGCAGTTTTGTTAGTTGCAGTTCGGGACCAAATTACTCCTTCCATCTGCCCTCCTTCAATGAGCCAGAGGCTTACATTTCCAGCTTGGTTAGGTTCAGCTACTTAATCAAATTTGCATGACAATAGACATCAAACAGAAGATCACAGCCTGGTGTGCCATTAAAACTCTTCCTTTATGTTTCTTTACTCCTGTCTTTTGACTAGCACTTAATCAGGTATTAGGAGTTAAAAAAAAAAAAAACACATATCATTCCACAGCTTAGGCCAGTAAATCAATTGCTTGAAATGTGCACATTGATATATTTACTTTGGATTGCTTTCTAGCTGTTCACATGGTTATTTTTGCATAGTAATTCTGTCATAGCATAACCTGAACCATCTTACATAAAATAGTACTTTCTTCTTAACAACAACCTCCCAAACCTCTTATGGGAGCTACTACTTTCTGTTACAAATTTATATTAAACAGTACTCTGGTTTAATTACCACAGGTGGTAATTTACGTCTTGAGCTAGGGCAACCAGCAGCGTCCCCCCCACCATTCTATACATACATCACTCTCTCTCTCCCATCCTCTTTAGAATCCCTCTTTTTTGACTAAGCTCCCACCTTTCCCTTGTTTACTCCATCTGACTCCATCTTGCATCTGCCTGCATTTTAGGCCTGTCTACTAGGTGGCACCCTTTACCCAGCCTCATCCCCTTCTCATCCTCCTATTACACAGACACTTACCCTATTTATCCTATTGTACCTACATTGCAATCCTGTTCTCCCACCTTACTCTTTACTACTACTTGTCTACTACTACCTTTCCTAGGATCACTTTTCACTGGCCTTTACCACATCTGACTTAAAACTTACCTTCACATATCAATCCTACTGATTGTTTCCTCTACTACTACTCCAGTCTCTATGTCTACCCGCTCCGTTCGCCCTGCGGGCTCACTCCACTCCACTCCCTACCCCCAATTCTCACCCACCCCCAGAGGTCCTACTCTTATACTTTCTAACCACACCTCTTCCTCTTCCCATTTCCCTCTACACATTTCCCATTGGCCAACTTCTCTTTCATCTCCCATCTCTAACCACTCCCCTCCATACTCACCACTCCCTCCTATCTTTACACACTCTCACCTTAAATACTTCCATCCCCACATATATACAACAAATAGCTAATCCTTCCCAATGGCTAATTCAACTATCCCTTTTCAAATTCTAATCTGCTTCACCGTTTTACCACTACCACTTCTAATCTTTGCATATTTACTCTCCTTGTATGAGCACCCAATATATTCACAAACTAACTACCCCAACCAACAAACCAACTCTCAACCCTTACCACACCTGCATAACCATGCAAGCATAACATGCTCACCTAGCTACCTACTTGCAAAGTATCATAGAACACTACACAGTAAATATAATACACAATACATCTCAACAGAGTGTTATTTCTGTACAGCAAATTCCCTAACCCAAGCTATCTACTACAACTCCTCACAGTAAAGGACTGTGATATTCATCCTAACCCTGGCCCAACAGCAACCCCTATCTCTCTTCATAACCATAATCAATCAATCAATTCTCCCCTTGCTAAACCTTCCAACTCTCTCCTACTAGCTCATCTTAATATATGTAGTATTAACAACAAAGTGACTCAACTCCATGCTCTCCTAGAAGTGTACTCCTTTGACATTATCTGCCTAACAGAAACATGGCTAAAACTCATCATCAAAGATAATTATCCCACCTGGATATAATATCCTAAGAGTTGACAGAGTAGATAAGAAAGGTGGTGGGGTTGCTATTCTATTTAAATCTGGCTTTCAATTAACCACTTACAACTATAATCTACCTCTGGATTCCAATGCTGAGATTCTCATCTCTAAACTTGAACTTAACAATGCTAAATCAATCTATATTATCTGTATGTATCTGCCCCCTGGAAATAACATAGTCACCTTGGAAAATATCATGTGCTGGCTATCCCAACACCTGCCTCAGGAAACCATAATCCTAGGCGATATAAATTTAGACTGGAATTCCTATTTTAGTAGCCTTTCTACCACCCACACAAACCTATATGGTTTCTTTCAAACCATTACCTCCCTCACCAGAATAAAGCTAACAAGAAAGCAAGCATATTAGACTGGATTCTCACAAACAATCATACTCACTACTATAATTCTGGAACCCTCCCTGATGATATAAGTGACCACTCACTTAACTACATCATCAGACATAAAGCCAACACCCCCACCCCAACCTCTATCAGAGATATTAGATCCAAAAAGAAATTTAAACCTGATCTATTCCACATGGAACTATTAACATGCAACTGGGTTCCCTTAAAACAACTTCCTTTAGATGAAGCCATTAATTTCTTTAATTCTACCTTCCTTGCCATTCTTAATCACCAAGCTCCAACCAGATCTATTAGAATTAAGGTCAAGTCTGCCCCATGGCTTTCTTATGAAACCAAACACAAAATTCATCTCAGAAATAAATATTGGGCCAAATGGAGAATGACAAAAATCCCTGCTGACCAACTAACCTTTAGACAGCTAAGAAATGACACTAAGAAGGCCATAATTTATGATAAACAAAATTACTACTTACAATATCAACAACCTAATCACAACAACCCACAGAAATTCTGGGCTAGCATTAAGCAGTTACTCCACCCAGGTCAATCCACTACACCAAACCCTCAAAATACAGACCGGAAAAATCCCATCCATACAGCTAATACCTTCAATACCTTCTTTACAGATGCTATCCCAACACTAGCTAGTCAACTATCACTCAATACCTTCACACTACCTTCATACTCCTCAACTCCACCCCCCCTTTTCATTTCAAACCTGTTCCAACCACATTTATTCAAACCCTTTTGAATAAACTGAAACCATGCTCTCCTTCTGAAGACCTACTGCCTTCTGAATATCTACAGCTATCATCCAAGGCTATAGCCTATCCTATTTCCATACTGGTCAACAGAACTATTACTGAAGGTTACATCCCCACCTTATGGAAAGTCTACCATATATCCCCCTACATAAAGGTGGACATTCCACTGAAATATCAAACTATCACCACATTGCCCTACTTTCTCCCCTAGCTAAAATTATGGAGAAATGTATCCATAAGCAACTACTCCACCATTTAATTGAAAACAATTTACTTTCCAACTGTCAACATGGTTTCAGACCCTCACACAGCACTACCACTGCCCTCCTGTCCTTTACTGACTACATTTACAGGCACCAAAACCTGAATAATCTTTCTTCTGCTCTATTTATCAACCTGTCTAAAGCATTTGACATGGTAAACCACCAGATTCTCATAAACATACTAAAATCTCTGTCATTAGACCCACTTTCCATAAAATGGTTCCATTCCTACCTTGACAAACGACAGCAAGCAGTACTTTGGCATAATACTTTATCTACCCATCTACCTGTTACCTTAGGTATCCCACAGCGGTCCAGACTTAGACCTCTTCTCTTCTCTATATTTATTAATGACCTTCACCTAGCTATCCTACAAGCCACTTGCATACAATATGCTGACGACTCCACACTATTATGTTCAGCTACATCCTCCCGTGCCCTTCTCTCTCACCAAAAAAGTATTCAACATAGTTGAACAATGGTTCACTCAGCATTGCCTTCTTTTGAACCCAAAGAAAACCAAACTCCTCCTCTTCATTCCTACTCAAAAGTCCTCTCCTCTTCAATTCTCTGTGACATCTACCAATGGTACCATAATATCTCCAGACTCTACCACCAAACTACTAGGTGTCACCATCGACAATAATCTGAACTTTGACATCCACATCAATAATACTATAAAGACTGTCAACAAAAAAAATTGGCACTCTCTATAGGATTAAACCCTTCCTTTCCCCTACTGCTAAAACTACTATCACCCACACCCATTTTATCTCTACACTCCTTTATGCCTCACCCATTTTTACTAATATCTCCAAGAATAACTTCAGCAAATTGGAAATGTCCTATGATAACATTGCAAGATTTGCTACAGGCAACCCATTCCGAACCCACCATTGTATAAATTTAAACCAGCTAAGATGGTTAGAACTACAACGTTTGATTAAATTTCACCAACTAACCATTGCCCACAACATTCTTTATAAACCCTCTAATGCTCCAAGTTTATCTAGCCTCATCACCCCCTATAAAAATCTGAAGTCCTTATGCTCATCACACAAACTTCTTGTTTACAACTCTAAACCTAGTAACAGGGCTGGGGATTCTCTCTTCTCTAACACTGTAGGTAAATCCTGGAATCTTCTCCCTAATTACCTCTCCTCACTCGCCTCTTTATCTCTCTTTAAAAACAGACAAACTTTTCCTCAAATCATACTGGCTATGCCCCTGTTCCAAACCAGACTAGTCATCTACCTCTACAAAACTGATTTACCTATCCAGTGCTTACTATCCTCTGTTACATCTTCCGTCTTATTATATTTTTCTTATCTACCGTTTTTTCATTATATCTATCCTCTTTATATACCTTTTGTTAAGTAAATCCATTGCAACATCTCTACACATCTAACTTCCTTTATCTACTTCTGACTTAACCTGTATTATGTCTCCGTACTTTCAATTTGCACTGTTTATGACTCTTGACCTCAGTGTTATATCCTGTTACAACCTTTATGCTGTAATACACGTTACCATTGTTGATGATTTTTTTTTACTATACAGCGGTGGTGGTGCTGCGGTAGCGTCGTCGCCTCACAGCAAGACGTTGTCCCATTCGATTCCCAGCTAGAGCGTCTTCTGTGTGGAGGCATACGTGAATGGGGCATGCCTTCGTTGAAGGTTGTGCGTCAGGGCTGGTGACCCGGTACGTAAAAATCCACTACCAATCATTAGCGGACCGGAGTTCCGCTGTGGCAACCCCTAACCGGGAAAAGCCGAAAGACGCAAACAAACTATGATAATTGCTATTTTTATTATAATATTTGATTTTTTTTGTTGTTTGTGCTTATATTTTTGTATTGGATCATGTCTTGGAGCTTATCTCTCTGGGCCTCTACTGAAAATGGACATATATCCAGTTAGACTAGCCCTGTCAACAAATGTAAAATAAATAAACAATTGCTTCATACGGCTTGTCTTAGTTGTACAGTTGCAAGTGTATCTATCATCCTCTCAGCAACAAACTCATGTGGAAAGCTTCCAAATCAGAAACTTTTCAAAATAGCAGTACTACTAATTTAATAAGATCACAAAATAAGACTACATGAATTGGCATCCCTTTTATGACAGTGAGCTAAGTGCAATAAATGTCATTTTATGGATTGTACTATATCAGAGCAAACATGTAAGCCAAAAGTAGGGACACATGTGTGGACTCAGACAATGTATATATACATGAACTGTCTTGAAACATATTCCATATCTTGTTTTATTTTAACCAACTACTGTAGCTCTGATCTTTGTATAAATTGTTGTACTACCTTTTGTGTTTTAAAACTTTTGTTTATATTCATACTTTCTGCAATTTTTTTGTCTGTTCTTTGTATATAGGGTTGCCAGCTGTCCGGTTTTCTAACACATTGTCCGGTTACAAATTTAATTCAAAACCGTACACGTGTGAAGTCCAGGTTTTGTGCCACTGTGACTGCCACAATTTGTTTTTAGTAATGAAGACTGATTACTGTGCTACAACACTCCAGTGAATGATTGCTGCTGATTTTTTTTTTGGCATCTTCAACAGTATAATAGTACTCTGGTTTAATTACGTTACTTGGCTCCTGTCTAAAAATAAGAGCAGCTGTAGTCCGACAGGCAAACATACACGGAAGCGCTTGTCGATGTTAATCGCTTTCGTGTATGTGTGTTCGGTGTTTTGTGATTCGGACATATGCTAGTCAAGCATGTGTCCAGATCCCTTATACATATATATATATATATATATATATATATATATCGATATGTGGTGTCGGTGTGATGTGTTGTCGTGTGTTGTGTGTTTCGTTATATGTCAGGTAACATATATATATATATTTTTTTTTTTTAAAAATAAACAGACTTTCCCAAATATACATGTGTAGAACAAATATTTATATGAAAATATGGAAATACAGCTCAAATAATTTACTATTTATTTATTGAAATTTGTTGACCAGGAAAGTCCACTGGGTCAGGAACCCATTTTTAGTGGAGGCCCGGGGAGAAAAGCTCTACAATTAAAGGAGTCAAACAAAATATAGACACTTGACAAAATGTTTTAAAAAGTGGAATATGCAAAAGTTAACAAAAATTATAAAGGTAGAATACACAGACATATAAAACTTAAAACAGTATGCATCAAAAGATGTAAAAACTTAAGACAACAGTTGGTAGTATAGTACAAAACATGAGTTGTTTCTTTTTTGGCATTGCATGAAAAGATGACAGTTCTTACCAAACATAAAATAGTGGTAAAAGAACTGTGCTGCTGCCACGGTAGTAGTAATTTTGAACTATGGAAGTGGGTTAATATTAAGTAGTGTAGGTTTTATTGTGGCTTTATACACACACACGCACACATGCACACGCAAGCACACACACACACACCTCGTCAGCTAGTAAGCTAGTCAATAATCCATTGAATTCAAAAGGACTTCAATGTCAAATGTAATAAAACTGCTTTCTTTCTCAAGTGTTTATGTAGTGAATTCTCTCTCCTTGCATCATTTCGTCCTTCCTCTCTCATATTCCCTTCCTTGCCCTCTTCTTCAGATTCAGTTTATTTTTCCCAATTGACTTGTACATCTTGCATATATGCAAATGTCAGTTTATAGTACTGCACTCACTGTATATGCTAGAGTACTACTAACACATACATATAAGTCTTTTCAGCAAATTGTCTATATTTTCACTTTGATTTCTACCCGGTATATTCAATCTGTTGTGACGACCTTCGATGAAGTTGAAATCAAACACTAGTTAAAAAATTAAATATATAAAATGAATCTGTTGTGTGGGCAGAAAGCAGATGATTACATACATTGTACTGGCCATGACTCATTTTTCAAAAATGCACTATTATCAAGACGTGAGAAAGATGCCTTGGAGTAGGCATGGGCATATCAAAAAGGCATAGCTAAAGTACAGAGGGAAAGCACCCTGTGGAGGTGATAAATATTAAAGAACAAACATGAGCTCTCAGGATTGAAAGTGAAATGAATGTCTACGAAGGTATCTGATGCAAACAACATAAGAGAGCACAGCAACATTTCTTCTGAAGTGCAAGGTTGACACCTCCTTACTTCACCAGGAAACACAACGTTCATATGTCTCTGAATGACTTCAGAAATCATAATGTGTGAGGGCAGCTGAATAACAATGACCCAAAGTTTTTTCACTAGGAAGGGAGAGGCACTGTAAGGAAATGTCAGTGATTCCATCTGAAAGGCAACTGCAGACACTGGGACTCCTATGTAAATGAGCGTGCTTGATTTTTGAGAGAGACAATGGAAGAATAGGTTTGACAAAAGATGATGGGTTGGCAGTTATCTCATAGGTAGCCATGACCCTCCACAGGTGTCCTATTTGTGCTGTCTGATGACTTCTGATACATATAAATAGTATTATCAGACTGGGTCATGTGGAAGAGAAGACGTGTTTTGCTCAGGTTCTGATTTAAAACACAAATACATCATCTTTCCACCTGAGAAATGTGTGGGTATTTACTTAAACCATCATTTGGAATATGAACATGTCATATACATTAACAACTGTATCTTTTAACAGTCATATGCACACACTCTTATACCTTGTCTACCTCTACTCTCTTTATCCCCACTACTAACTTACACTACCCCTCCCTTCCTCTACACATACTCCCCAAAGTTATACTAATTTATTTAATTTATTTACTTAATTTATTTATTTTACATTTGTTTACCGGGAAAATCTGACTGGACACAGGTCCTTTTTCGGCGGAGGCCCGGGGAGAAAACTCTAGTTAAAAGAAATACAAACAATGCAGAAGTTATTATTTATTTATTTTATTTTATTTGACATTTGTTAACCACGTTAGTCCAACTGGGCCAGAAGCCCATTTTCAGTGGAGACCCGAGGAGAAAAGCTCCAGACTACAAACACATTCTAGATTGCAAAGACATTAGAGATTAAAATTCACACTCAACAATTTATAGTATTTATAACAAATTCACACTTCAAGATAGTACAAAAATTAGAAGTACAACAGTGATAGAGTAGACTGAAAAAACACATAGTGCATCAGCAAGAAGGATGTATACAAAGAGACATGAAAAGGAATATACATTGCAATGTTCTAGTGTTCACTTTTGAGAGGATGAGCTGAATAGGTAAATACCTCATAGGTTACTAGTTAAGAGATAAGGACAGAATATTACATATTTGCAGGTGGTGGGGATATGAAACAAGGGAGAAAAAGAGGTTAGGTGGAGTCATGGCAGAGACAGGTCTTGGAGATGAGAAGGTACAGTTTAAGTTCTTTTTTGAACTGTAGAGGGTGGGTAATGGAGCAAATGTGTACAGGAAGTTTGTTCCAAGCTTGGGCTAGGGAGCATTTATACAGTTTTCTCACATTTTTTTGGATGGTATATTTCCAGAAGTTGCTGGTTAGAGGTGTGTAGGTCCAAGATGGGGAGTAGGTAGATATAAGGGAGGATAGAGTAGGGCAGGAAGATGGTTTGTATAGAATATTATGTAGTATTTGAAATTGTGATAGAAGGAGTTGTTGGGGAAGTTCAAGCCATTGGAGAGTGTTTAGTGATAGGCAGTGGTGTGAGTTGTAGGATAGTTTGTGATGAATCTAGTTATTTTGTGGTATGTTTGTTGAAGTTTGAGCAAGGTTGTGGATTGAATATTAGTTAGAACTGGGGCAGCATACAGAAGGAAGGGGAGGATAAGTGCTTGTGCCAGGGAGAGTCTGGCATTGGGGTTTAGGAATTTTTTTGTTTCAATATAGTAATCCTAGTTTCTGTTGAGTTTTTTATATATATTTTGGAGTATGTGATGGTTACACTTAAGTTCGTAATCTATGATAACACCTAGGAGCTTTGTGTGGGGTTCGGGTTTTATGATAATGTTATTAGAGAATGTTATAGTGAAAGCTGATTTATGATGAGAGAGGGAACGGGGAAGAAACAGCAAGAGTTTAGTCTTTGTTGGGTTAAGGATGAGTAGATTATCGGACAGCCACTTCTCCATGGATAGAAAAGTGTTTTGTGTTTGGGTGAGAAGTTCAGTTCAGTTAACAAGCATGTAAGGAACTACAGAAGTATTTACAAACAGTTAAACTATAATGGACAATACAATTCTTTAGAAGTAGACACTTACATCAGACATTGTAAATTAATATATACAATTTAAATGGGAAGAGCAATATTTTCCATATAGCTGAGGTTAAATATTGGTGTAACGTAACACTCAATAGAAATTAGTTAAAGAGACTGAGGTAAGGCCTATCCAGGACAGTTGCAAGAACAGAGCCAAGTGTCCTTAAATGTGATTTTAGAAGCTTTTTGAAATGAAGTACACAGCAGGTACAGATTATTGGGGTTGGCAGTCTATTCCATATTTTAGGAATGAAGTTTGTGAAGAGCGAGTCCCCAGCTCAGTTGTTAGCTTTGGTGATGTCTAGCAGGAATTTGTTACTGGAACAGAGGGTTCTAGAAGTGGTGTATTTATGTATAACATTTTGGAGAGCAGGTTTTTTCTGGTTGATGCAATATTTTGTGGGCAAAGATTAGTTCATTAAAGTATAGCAGCTGAGGAAGTTCTAGCTAATTTAGCTGTACAGTGAAGCGTCCTACAGAAGGCCTCAGTGGCAAATTTGGCAATTTTATTGTAAACAAGATTTCAATTTGATTAGATCAGTTTTGTGGAGGTTGTAAGAATTGGGGAGGTATAAAGGAGAGTTGACAAGAGGTGTGTGCGAGCTATAGCAGCTTTCGTGTTTTTTGTTAGAAATTGTTTGTTTCTGTATAGAAGGTCTAGTTTCTTGTGGACCTTCTTAATGGTTTGAGCTATGTAAATATCAAATGTCAAGTTAGTGTCAATTTCAACTCCTAGGAGTTTAGTGTGAGTTGTTAGGGAGATAATAGTTTTATTTTTGGATAAGATATTATATTGAAAGACAGGGAGGACGAGGGACATCTTGTTGGGTAGAAGAGAAGTTTTGTTTTGTTGGGATTTAGAATGAGTTGGGAGCTAGTGAGCCATGTTTCTACAGATAGAAAGGAATCTTGGGTTATGGTGTGGAGAACTTGTTGGGAGGGGGCTGTGCATATTAGAATAGAGTCATCTGCATATTTACCACTGAGGTGTGAAGTGTAGAGGTGTGAAGCTGGTTGGTAGAGAGAGAATAGTAGAGGTCCAAGAATGGAGCCTTGTGGAACCCCTATGGCAACTTGAAGAAGAGAGGAAAGGTGGTGTTACCATTGGATGGCATGTTGTCGTCCTGACTGGTAGCTTTGGAACCAGGAGATAGAGGGGCTACTAAGGTTAAGGCTGGAGAGAACATTGATGAGTTTATTGTGATTTAACATGTCAAAAAACAGGTCCAAAAATATTGCTGAGACAAAATGTCCTTTATTCACTGTATTAGTAAAGGACATTATGGCTGTGGTGGTGCTGTGAGAGGGGCAAAAACTGTGTTGAGACTTTCAAAGTAGTTTATATTCATGAAGGCATTCCATGAATTGGCTACATATGACTCTCTCAAGGATTTTCATAACCACATAACCGCCATATCTGAAACCTGGTTCAAACCCTTCATAAAAGATAATGAAATCCTATCACCAGGTTACCAAATGATTCACAATGACCAAGCCAACAAAAAAGGAGGTGGCATAGCTATAATTTACCCCTCCCTCCCATACTATAACCCCCTACACCAATACAATTCCAACCTTTGCCAATGCTGAAATAACAATAGGATTATTAAAAATAAACAACCACAAATCCCAATGTATCGCTTCCCTATATACTCCCCCTGGTGATAACATCGTAACACTTCAGAACATACTATCCTGGTTCTCCTCTCACATAAATAATGAAACCCATATCCTAGGTGACACAAGTATCAACTGGTCCACTTTTAACTGTGATATCCCTTCCCATACTATCAACCTATACAATTTCACCCAACTAACTCATTCACCAAACAGACCAAATAAAGGTGGGACCTCAGGTACCATCATTGACTGGATCCTTACAACACACCCTAACCACATCACCAAATCCGGAAAAATACCTGATCCTCTCAGTGATCACTTACCTGTCTTCGCTGGCCAACACCCAATGCCATTACAAAAACACCACCACTACATTCAAACCCGCAACCTCTCCTCTTTCAATCCCCAAACTTTCTCAGAATGCCTGAAGTGCATTAACTGGTCTTCTCTAAAAACTCTCCCTCTAGATGAAGCCGTGTCCTACTTTAACCATTCTTTCCTAACCCTCCTTAACCAGCTAGCCCCCCTAAGAACCAAATGCATCAAAACCAATCCCTGCCCATGTTTATCAAAAGAAAACAAAACTGTCATGCGACCAAGGGACAAAAAATGGAAACAATACCAAAAACACAAAAACCCAAAGTCCCTGCTTGAATTTAACCAACTCCATAAAAACACAAAAAAGCTAATTATTAAAGATCGCAAAGCTCACTACTCCAAACTCCAGTACTTGCACACCACAAACCTCAAAAAATTCTGGAACTCCATCTCATCAATACTACACCTTGGTAATAAAGAAAACCCCTGTCCCAATCCCGCTCTCTCTGACCTTGATACTGCCTCCCAGTTCAACTCTTTCTTCATAGACTGCATAGCCAAACTATCCAGCTCCTTCCCTCTAACCTCTTCTAATCTCAACCCCTCCTTCCACAACCCCCTCTCCAGCCAGACAACTCCCTCCTCACCTTCTACCTTACTCCCATTCCCATTGGCACTATAAAAAGACTTCTCCTCAAACTCAAACCCTGCCGCAATGCACCAGACAATCTTCCTCCAATCTTCCTCAAACTAGCTGCAGACGACATTGCCTTCACCATCTCCATACTTAAAAATAGATCCATACTAGAATCTTACGTCCCCTCCATCTAGCGCCAGGCCTACATCATCCCCTTCCACAAAGGTGGAAATAATACCGACACAACCAACTTCAGTCCTATTGCCATCCTTTCCCCTCTGTCTAAAATTCTAGAGAAAACCGTCCAAGCACAACTAATGAAGCACCTAACCCAAAATAATCTCCTATCCCCTACCCAACACGCCTTCCGCCCCAGCCACTCCACCATGACTGCCCTTCTTTCCTTTCTGGAAACTATCAACTCAGAATGTGACTCTGGCAAATTTGTATCTACACTATTCCTAAATTTGTCAAAAGCCTTTGACACCATCTCCCACACCCTTCTCTTATCACAGCTCTCCACTCTACACCTCTCTTCCCCCACCATAGCCTGACTTTCCAGCTACCTGTCTAACTGTCAACAAGCAGTCCAATGGAAACCTTCAACCTCCTCTTTCCTTCCTACACCCACAGGCGGCCCACAGGGTTCGGTTCTTGGCCCTCTCCTCTTTAACCTGTTTATTTACAACTTTTTCCACTCTATCCCACACTCATCTGTCATCCAGTATGCAGATGACTCAACCATCATCTGCTCAGCTTTCTCACCTTCTCAGCTCCTAACAAAAACCTAATTAGCCTTCTCCAAAACAGAAAACTGTATGCATTCCAACCACCTAGCCCTGAATGCAAATAAAACCAAACTAATGATCTTCTCCCTCAGCAAAAACTCTATTGATAAAACCTCATTCACCATACATAGCCAGAACATCCCCCTCGAAATTGTCCCCTTCACTAAACTTCTCAGCATCATCATTGATGAAGAACTAAAATCTGACACCCACATCTACTCAGTTATCAAAAAAACAAAAAAAAAAAACAAAAGATAGATCTTCTCTACAGACACAACCACTACCTCAGCCCCTTTTTAGGGTTGGCAGGGTGGCTTAATGGTTAAGGTGTTTGCCTTACAAACACAAGGTGCAGGGTTTGAGTCTCACAAGGGATAATTGGCTAGGCTTAAAATGGCTTGCAAGGGCAGTTAGCTTAGTACTAATCTATGAACCTATGAACCTCTACCCGTCAAATCCTAGCTTCTACTTTCTTGCTCCCCTCCCTGATGTACGGTGCCCCTCTATTCACAAATCTACACACCGGCTTACGAACCAAACTCGAATCCTGTTACCACAAAATCTATTTATTTGCAACCAATTCTAAAAACTCTTCCCACCACTGCCACTCCCTCCACACCCTCAATTGGCTCGAACTCCCCAACTACCTCAGTTACCTACAACTTACCATTGCCCACAAACTTATCTATAAGCCAGAGAACTGCCGTTCTCTCGCTACATCCTTAAAACCCTACAAACCCAAATGCCAACTCAGATCCACAAAACAAAACCTCCAAGTCCATAAACTTTCTCGTCCCCCAGGCCAGCTACTTCTCTCCTACTCCACAGCCAAACATTGGAACTCCCCCCCACCCCTTCACAGACTCCCTAACCATAACAACTTCAAATCCCAACAACAATCTCACCTATCAGCCAAATGGAAATGCCCTTGTCATGTCACAACATAACATTTCATCTGTACTCTCTCTATGCATTTTAATCCATCTAAACTAAAACAACTAGTAGCTTTATATCAACTCATAAAGAGCTCTCCCCTCTCAAATAACTCTGTGCATATAATCATTTTTACCCACAACTATGAGCTAGCTACCTTATATTTAAATGTTTAACTCACTAGAGCTCATTGCATACTGTATTGCACACACTGACATATCAGTATATGTTCTGCACAAATCATTTTTTTCTCTCTTTTTCCTTTGCAGCTTACAATAGGTAACTTAATATTGAACAAAGCTTTGTTTTTTTAATTGCAGCATGCAATTTGTAATGTAAATTGTTAACTCTAATATGTTGGAGCTTTTCTCCCTGGGCCTCCACTGAAAACGGGCTCTTCTCAGCCCAGTGGACTTCCCTGGTCATCAAACTTAAATAAATAAAAATTTTCAATTAGGGTGACAGAATGGCAATTGGATGATAATTAGCAAGTTCGGTGGAGTTACCTCCCTTGTGTAAAGGTAGAATTTTATTTATTTATTTGACATTTGTTAACTGGGTTAGTCGACTGGGTAGCGATCCCTTTTCAGCAGAGACCCGAGGAGAAAAGCACCACAACAAAAAAACAAACAGTAAACAATAGTAGATAACAATTATAAAATTACTTAAACAGGATTTTAAAAAATAACATTTGTAAAATTACTAGCAGAATAATCAAAGTATATACATGAAAATAACACAATTTTTTTGGTGCAGGAGAGACAAGTAAATAATAAGAAATAAACTGTGCTGTGCAAAATACATTTTTGCTAAATAATAACAAAAGTGTCCAACGAGATAAAAGACCAGCTCCGATGCCACTTTCCAACCAGTTTAATGTTGCAAGCAAGTAAAACAGAATTAATATAAGCGATAAAGCCAGATTAACGCTCTTTCCACTACAATGCGTTTTCGTCCTTTCTCCAATCAGGACTTCATCAGATAACAGTAAAAACATTTATTAACAACCTTAAATACTCTTCCACATTTAAAATAAGCCTATCAAATACAGTGCATTTCACAATATCAAATCAAATTTGTGCCTTTACTAAAACATATAAATATCAGTAGAAAATATAAAAACATATTAACTGATAATATATTTCAAATTTAAAATTCTTTACCTATTCCAAATGGTTGGTGCTGGTATTGTCAAACCACTGGGGGGCAGCACCAACCACACATTTCATTATGTCTTCTAATTGACTAGGATTTAATGCCAGTTTTTTTAACATTTTCAAAGTGTAAAAGTTTTTATTACACATATGTAGATTTGGAATGAGTTTTTAAACAACATACATAAACAAAATAGGTAAAGAATTTTAAATTTGAAATATATTATCAGTTAATATGTTTTTATATTTTCTACTGATATTTATATGTTTTAGTAAAGGCACAAATTTGATTTGATATTGTGAAATGCACTGTATTTGATAGGCTTATTTTAAATGTGGAAGAGTATTTAAGGTTGTTAATAAATGTTTTTACTGTTATCTGATGAAGTCCTGATTGGAGAAAGGACGAAAACGCATTGTAGTGGAAAGAGCGTTAATCTGGCTTTATCGCTTATATTAATTCTGTTTTACTTGCTTGCAACATTAAACTGGTTGGAAAGTGGCATCGGAGCTGGACTTTTATCTCGTTGGACACTTTTGTTATTATTTGGCAGTAAATTAGTGTTTTTTTCCAACTTTTCTTACATTTTTGCTAAAGGTACGACAGATGGAAAGCTGCCTAAATAAGGTGTATAATAATGCAGGAGGAAAATAGTATGATAATAGGAGTAGTAAGCCAACAAGGAAGATAGGTACACGAAGAGGTTGGACAAATGTAGCAACAGGAAGAAAAAAGTCACTGGTAGTAAGTAGGGCAATAAGCACCTATGTAGGAGGTATACAGAAGAGTAGGATAGTAGAAGCAGGTTGGACAACAGTTTGCATTATTATAGTCTAGTTAGATTTTATAGATGTTGCAGTTGAGAGGGTGAGAAGTAGGCAGAATGCATAGCTAGTAGAAAAATAATTTATGTTGGGTCATTACAAAGACACGACCATGACTTTCAGTAAGTATCTTTTAGTGCAATTTTGAAGGAACTAAAATTAGTGATATATCTGACATGTAGTAGCAGTTTGTTCCAAGCATTTGTGATGGAGTAGCTGTAGAGTAGTTTGCCAATATTTCTATTAGGCTTATAAACTTGCAATAGGTTCTGTTGAGAACTTCGGAGGGCACGAATGGGAGTATAAGGCTGGATGAGGGTATAGAGAGAGGGGCAGAAAGATGGATTATGTAAGACTGAGTGAGCTGTGAGAAGCTGGGGTAAAAGAATTTGGTACTGAAATTCAAGCCACTGCAGGTTTTTAGGGCTATATATGATGAGTGCGATAGGGTAGAATAGTAGCAAATTTAGCAATTTTGTTATAGGTAAGTTCTAGTTTAGTCAGGAGATTAGATTGTTGATTTGTAAGTGTGGGGGCTGCACAGAGTAATGTGGGGAGTAGGAAGGCTTGGGCAAGGGAGAGACTGGAGGACTGAGTGAGATATTTTCTATGTCTGTATAGGAGTCCGAGTTTTTGATGAGTCTTTTTTTATGCTTTGCTGAGTATGGAGAGCGAACTTTAGCTGGTCATCGATAATGATACCAAGGAGTTTGGTGTGAGATTCAGTGGAGATGGTAGTGTTGTTTCAGTGAGGACACAGAAAAGGTAGTCTTGTGATACTGGAGGGTAGTAGGGAGAAATAAGAGAAGTTTAGTCTTCTTAGGATTCAATACTAGCTGGTTAGAATTAAGCCATTTTTCGACTGAGTGAAGGGACTGTTGGGTGAGGGTATGAAGGTGAGTAATGCTGTCAGAACAGGAAATGATAGTGGAATTGTCTGCATAATGAATAACAGTAGAGAGTTGGCAGGAGGAGTAAAGGTAATTAATAAAGATAGTGAAAAGTAGAGTCCCAAGGATGGAGCCTTGAGGAACCCCAGTTTGGACAGGAAGGAAGGGAAAGAAACTGGATTACTATTTGACACCCTGGAATCTGTTAGACAAGTAGCTAGACAACCAAGATAATTAAGAATTAGACAGGTGTAGAGAGGCTAGCTTGGAAACTAGTAGTTTGTGGGAAACCGTGTCGGAAACTTTGGACAGATCAAGAAACAGGCAGGAAACTAGCTTATTATTGTTACGGGATAGTGCAATGGTATTTATGAAGGATATAAGAGCAGTGGCAGGGCTGTGTTTTGGGTGGAAGCCATGCTGAGAGGGGGTAAGTAGTTTTTCTTGGAGGAGATAATCAAGAATGTGGGAGATTTTCCAAATAACAGGTACCAAGTTCTCTGATATTTATCTGTTTAGGAGTATGGCTACTGGGTATGCTATTGCTTCTGCTGCGATTTGCAGAAAGTCAGCTAGAGGCTGTCTGTGGCTAGAGTAGTTGATTTCAGTTTTTCTGACTTTTTTATGGTGTCAAAAGACACTGGGTGTAAGGTAAAGTGGTTGCTGCCATTTTGGGAGTTGGGTTGTACTGGGGAACTAGAGGTACAGAGTTGTTGGAGATGCTCTGAGAATTTGCAAGGCCTTGGATAGTTTCTGTCAAGTATTTACTGAATTGGGTTGCTATATTATCAGAGTTGGTGGCTGATGCTGTAGTGGGAGTAGCTGATTTGCTTGGCATAAATATATCGTTAACTGTAGCCCAGAGATGTTGAGGGTTATTGTGGTGTTTTTTATGAATGTTATGATAGTAGTTGATTTTGAAGCCGCAGTGGTGCAGCGGTAGCATTGTTGCCTCACAGCAAGAGGTTCTTCCGTTCAATTCTCAGCTGGAGTGCCTTCTGTGTGGAGTCTGCATGTACTCCCCGTGGTCGGGTGGTGTTCGAAAGACATGCGTGAATGGGCATGCCTTCATTGATGGCTGGGCGTCGGGCTGGCACCTCGGCACCATAAAAATCGACTGCCAATCATTAGCTGACCGGAGTTCCGCTGTGGCGACCCCTAACCAGGAAAAGCCGAAATAAAAACAACAATAACATGATAGTAGTTGATTTTGTGTAGTTTTATTAGTTTCTTAGCTTTGCTTCTTAGTTCAAGGAATGTTTGTCTTGTGATTTGGGTTTTGTTTTTGTGAAACTGTTCCCAAGCCTTATCCCTAGCCTTAAGTAAGGATCTGCATTCTTTACTTAGGCAGGGTGCTTAGTTAGATTTTACTCTAATAGTTCTAGGGGGTGCATAGCAGTTTAGTATGTCTAAGAAGGTGGCACTGAAGGAGTTAACAGTGTCTTCTAGGGGTAACTGTCAGAGATGTTCCCAGCTGCAGCTTTTTAAAGCGGAGTTGAACCTGCTCGGGTTGAAGCTTCTTTTATTTCTGATTAAGTAGTAGATGGCTTGGTTGGTTTGGTGAATGCGGGTTCTTAGGAGGAAGGTTGGCTGATGGTCACTCAGGCTGACAGGGAGACAGCCTGACTGAGATGATAGTGTGGGGTTCTTAACCAGAATTCAATCGAGGATAGACTGTCATTTGGAAGATTTGTCTATCCTCGTAGGGGCTGTGATGGGTGAACTCATGGAGGTTAACATAGCATGTTGGAGTTAGGGAGAAGCAGTTGTGCCAGTCAATGTTAAAGTCGACAATCTGGACTGTTTCCTGTGGGAGGAAACTGGAGATCTAGTGCAGTATGCTTTCTAGTGAGGGAATATTATTTCTTGGTGGGATATAACCACTTATGATGTTAACGTGTTTCTTGGGGTTAATCTTTAACTTTGAAAGATTAGTTTTGCATTTTCAAAGTCAGGGAAGCTTAATTCTAAATAGTCAAGTGTTAGGTGATCTTTGAATAAGATCACTACTCTCCCACCCCTTCTGGTTTTCCTGGCTTTACATAGAATATTGTACCTGGGAGCTACAATTTTCACAAGAAACCATCCTACTAGGAGACCTAAACACTAACTGGTCAACCTGCAACTCCAACAACCCCACTTACCATATCAATCTCTTCAGTTTCTCCCAACTCATTGAAGAACCTATCAGAATAGATAAAAAAAAACTATAAACAATCCATCCTAGAATGGACATTAGTCAACTTCCCCAAGCAAAACTATCAGACAGGATGCCTACCAAATGGTCTAAGTGACCATCTCCCCACATTCCTCCTATGTAAACGGACCAACCTTTCTAACCCCATAGTCTTCAGATAAGTCAGAGATGACCACAAGTTAAATATACAGGATCTTAACAATATTCTAAGGCAATGTAAATGGGAGTCACTACTTACGCTACATTTAGATCAAGCCATCATATACTTCAACAATACTCTCACTAATGTCCTTAATATAGTCGCACCAATTAGGAAAATCAGGGTCAAGGCCAACTACGCACCATGGTTAAGTAGTGCCACAAGAACCATACTAAAAGCTACAGACAAGACTTAGAAAATATGGAAGAGGGATAACACTACCATTTCCAAACAATAATACCAACAAGTAAGAAACCAAGCCAATAAACAAACTAAAATCGATAAACAGAACTATTTCCTCAGTGCCCAAAACAAACACGCTAAACATCTTCAAAAGTTCTGGCATGCCATAAACTCCTTACTAAAACCAGGCAAAATTACCACTTCCACTCCCAGCTCCATCAATAATACTGAAGATGTAGCCTCCCAATTTAACCATCACTTCACAGAATCCATCCAAACTTTATCCTCCCAACTTTCTAAAAATAACCAAACATATACCCCAGTCAAACACAGTGAGACTATCCCCTTTTACTCTCTCACCAGTCCCTACCTCCACAATTAAAAAAACTTCTCCAAAAGCTTAAACCTACTACCCCTACAGCTGACAACTTACCTGCCAATTTCTTGAAGATACCTGCCGAATCGTTAGCTTACCCTGTTTCCATCCTTATTAACTGCTCCATACAGGAAACCTACATACCCAGAGTATGGAAGACATCATGTATCATCCCACTTCACAAAGGTGGGAACTCTTATGACTTTTCCAACTACCATTCCATAGCCATCCTAAGATGTATCCACTCCCAAGTTATGCAATTTCTGAACGTGCACAACCTCCTCTCCTCCACACAATGGCTTCCGGCAAACACCATAGTACAACAACCGCTCTCCTCTCTTTTATGAATATGGATAACCAACACAGAAATAACAATAACTTTGTATCTGCAATATTCTTAGACCTATCTAAAGTTTTTGATATGGTATCACATACCATATTACTACACTCCATGGCCACCATATCCTTTGCTATCTGTCTGATAGACAGAAAGCTGTCCAATGGCAAGGCATATTATCTCCCATACTTCCAACTACTATTGGCGTATCCACAGGGCTCAACACTAGGCCCACTTCTCTTCTCTATATTTACTAACAATCTTCATTCCTATACCAAACATGCAGCACTTATACAGTATGTACATGATTCAGCTCTTATCTGCTCTGCACCAACCCTCACCAATTTACAACAACTACGCTCGGGCTCACTCTGCGCCCCACCCTGCTCCCAAATCTCACCAATAGTGCTAAATTTAGTTATATAACCACTTCCCTCTTTTACAACCACAGTAGTGCTAAACTTATAGTTATATAACCACTCCCCTCTTTTACGACCAATCAACTACAACCACCCAATTAATAGCACTCCCCCTACCTGATGCAAACTTCCTAATATATTACTGCTTAAATACTTTACCACCATGTAGCAGCTATTTGCAACGTTATCACCAAAACCAAAGCTATTACTCTCTCTCCTACCTTTACTGCTTATTTCATATCTCCTCACCATCTATGAAAATCAACATTACCTAGGATTCTACTACCCAAAGACCCAAACTACCACCCCAATAGTATCAAACATGGAAAACGTCACAATTCCCCTCACAATCAATTAAATCCTTAACCCCTAAAAACTACCAACCTATTAGATCCAGATATATCAGCCCCAAAAATGAACACTATCAAAATCCTAAAATTCATAGTTACCTTACAACACAACCTCACAATGGATGGAGACATCCACCCTAACCCGGCCCATCCTCACCTGCTGACTTTAGCTCCCAAACTACTAACCCTAACATAATACCTTTAAAGAGATCCCTGAATTCATTTCTGGTCTGCCACTTGAATATTAGAAGCATAAATAATAAGGTCCATAACCTGCATGCCCTTTTGGCAGTTCACTCCCCTTGATGTATTATGTCTAACAGAAACTTGGCTAAAACCGGCAACTAAAAATAATGCGGTATTACCACCAGGGTACAACATACTCAGATCATACTCAGATCAGACCGTCATACTAGAAGAGGTGGTGGGGTAGCTATACTTTATAAAGCTACACTGAATGTTACTAAGGACTCCTTACAACCACCCCAGATTAATAATGCAGACATTCTTATAACCAAACTGCAAATTAACAAAAACAAATGTATAAACGTAATCTGTGGCTACATTCCCCCAGGTAATAACACAAACACACTAGAAGACATCCTCCATTGGTTATCCAGTACCTATCCCCAAGAAACCATTGTTCTCGGGGATTTCAACATTGACTGGAACACCTGTTCTTTGGAATCTCCTACAACCCACATAAACCTACATGGGTTTACACAGATCATATCCTCCCCCACCAGGACTGGAAAACCCAATTACAAAGAAAGTATCCTAGACTGGATACTTATCAATAACCATCCCCGTATGTACAAGTCAGGGACCCTCCCTGAAGACTTAAGTGAACACTTTCTTACCTACATAATTAAGTACAGGGCTGATAACTCCCACCAGCCCATCTACAAAACTATAAGAAATAATTGGAACTTTAACCTCACCAATTTCCAAAATGAACTCAAATTATGTAATTGGTCAATTCTAAAACAATTACCATTGGATGAAGCTGTAGCGTACTTTAATACCAATTTCCCTGCCATCCTGGACTCACACACTCCAGCTCGCTCTATTAGAACCAAAACAAAAATTGCACCGTGACTTTCAAAAGATTCCAAATGAAAAATCTTACTTAGAAACAAGGCATGGGCCACTTGGCATGCCACAAAAATCCCACTAGATCAAATAAGATATCAGCAATTAAGGAATGACACAAAGAAATCTGTTACGTTAGACAAAAACATCAAAACAAACCTCAAAAATTCTGGGCAGGAATAAACAAACTTCTTCACCCAGGTCAAACTACCACTTCAACCCCTTCAACTTACAACCATAAAACTCTGGGGGATGCTGCCAACACATTTAATAGTTCTTTCAAAAGAGACTATCCAGTCCCTAGCTAGTCAGCTAACTCCCAGTTGCTCTAACTCAACTCTCACTATACCCAGTCCCCAGCTCTCCTTTAGCTTTCAACCCGTACCTATATCATTTATCCTTGCCCTAATTAAGAAATTAAAGCCAACCAACCCTATCTGCTGATCTCCTCCCTGCAGAATATCTACAAAAAGCTGCAGATGCCATAGCATACCCCATCTCCATCTTAATCAGTAGAACCGTATCTGAAGCTACCATCCCCTCCATATGGAAAATACCCATGTTACACCACTCCATAAAGGAGGCAGCTCCACTGAACTGACAAACTTCAGACCCATAGCTATTCTGTCACTGCTGGCTAAAATTATGGAGAAGTGCATCCATAAACAACTCCTGCACTATCTTATCCAGAACACTCTGTCAGCTAGTTCTCAGCATGGCTTTAGGCCATTCCATAGTACTACCTCAGCTCTCCTTCTCTGATGGCATAAACCATAACTGAAATAATAATAAACTAACCTCAGCCCTCTTTCTTGATCTTTCCACGGCCTTCGATATGGTTAACAACCAAAAACTCATCCATACTTTGAAGGCCGTCTCCTTGGATAACCATGCTCTCCAATGGTTTCAATCTAACCTCTGTAGTAGACAACAGGCTATCCTATAGCAAGGCAAACTATCCTCCCTTCTATCCATTACCCTAGGAGTCCCCCAGGGCTCTACACGAGGACCCCTTCTTTTCTCTGTCTTTATTAATGACCTCCACTCTGTAATCCCAGATGCAACCTGCATTTAATATACAGATGATTCCACTTTAATCTGCTCAGCCACCTCCCAGACAAAACTAATGACATTATCCCAGAATACATTTAACACTGTTGAAAATTGGCTCTCTAATCATCATCTGCTCTTAAACCCTAACAAAACCCAGCTGCTACTTTTTCCCCCACTCGTAGGTCCTCATCACTATTCTTTACCATTAAATCTAATAATGGCACCATTATCTCCACAGAAGCCCAAACTAAACTCTTAGGTGTTACAGTAGATAATAACATTAAATTTGATATGCATGTCAACCAAACTATCAAAACCATTAATAAAAAACTTGGCTCCCTTTATAAGATTAAACCTTTTCTTACTCCACTTGCTAGAACTGCTATTGCCCATTCCCATCTACTCTCTACCCTTCTCTATGCCTCATCTTTATTCACCAATCTGAACAAATCTGACCTTAGCAAGCTCTCTAGCTGTTATAACCACAGTGCTAGATTTGCCACAGGCACGGCATTTAGGACACACCACTGTCATAACCTAAATCCTCTAGGGTGGCTTGAATTACCTAGCCTACTTCAATACAACCAGCTTTTAGTGGCATACAAAGTACTCAGCCATTCTGAAAATACGCCTGCACTTAAAAACATTATTAGCCCCTACAGTAATCTCAGGCCACTTCGCTCATCTAACAGACTGCTGGTACAAACATTCAAAACTGATAACTCAGCTGGGAACTCCCTTCTTGCAGACCTTACTCTAGTATCCTCAGTAACTCAATTCAAAAAAAGTCTCAGACAACATTTTAAGACACACTGGTTATATGTCCTTGTTCTAATCCTGACTAGCTTGTTTCAATAATAATGTGCCAAACAGTACTTTCTACTACATACATACAAGCTGTGACATAATTGTTAGTTTAGATACTTATATAAGATTAATAAAGATCAAATGTATAACTTACTTGACTGAACACAGTCTGTAAACTGTTTGCAACATGTATTGATATTATGATTTTTCCTGTATGTTGTGTTTGGAGCTTTTCTCCCTGGGCCTCCGCTGAAAATGGACATGTACCAGTTGGACTATCCTGGTCAATAAATGTAAAATAAATAAATAATTAAATACTCAGGAATCCTTTACCTCTGTGGAAAGTTTGATTACTCATATCCAACTAATCCTAAATCCCAACAAGACTAAATTATTACTTTTCACCCCCAACAAAAGCATATCCACCCCTCTACCCTTTACAATCACATCCAAAAATGGCACTAACATCTCTCCCTCACCAAACTCCTTGGCATACAAATTGACAAAAACCTACTGTTTGATGTCCATATTTCACAAACTATCAAAAAAGTCCATAAGAAATTGAGAACTCTATACAAACACAAGAAATTTCTCTCTAATCAGGCATGGGTTACCCTAGCCCAAACTCATCTACTATCCACTCTAATGTATTCTGCACCAATCCTCACCCAGATCAGAAAACTGGATCTTCATAGACTTGAATCATGTTATAATCAAATTGCCAGATTTGCAAACAACTCAACCTTCAGAACCCATCACTGTCAGGCTCTAAGGGAACTTCAATGGCTAGAATTTCCCCAGCTACTCAAATACCAGCAACTAATAATTGCCCACAATATTGTGAAATATCCCAACAAAACCACAGCACTAAACCACCTTCTTACTCACTATATATCAAATCGTCCTCTCCGCTCTTCTGACAAATCTCTCCTCTGTATCTCTACAACTAACAACTCTACAGGGAAAGGAGTATTCTCCCATACCAAAGTTAGAAACTAGAATAACCTGCCCCCTAATCTGACTTCTATCCCTACAACTATGCAGTTCAAGAACTCCTTCAAACACGCCTGATGAACTCCTGGGTATGTCCATGTATTACATGACTCTTCTGCTCACCCACTGCTAACTTCTACCTATGCCATTTTCAACTTCTGCTATTAATCTCTATGGTTTAGGTATATTTCTCTCTGCTGATTTCATATCTCATAATCATCCATGATTGTACTGTGTGGTTTTGTATATAAAATGTTTTTATTTGATGTACATGTACATTATGTCTGTTTTTTTTAATTAACACATGTTTAACTATGTTTCAGTTAATGTGGAGCTTTTCTCCCCAGGCCTCCGCTGAAAATGGACCTGTGCCCAGTCTAACAATCCCAGTAAACAAATGTAAAATTAAATAAATAAACAAATGTAAATAAATTTTGTTGTTATTGTTAGGTTTTAGCCATGTCTCTGTTAGTATTACAATATCAGGAGAATAGAGGGACAGTAGGGCATACAGATCATGAACTTTATTTCCAATACTTCTTACATAAATATTAAACAGGAGAAGGGATCATTTTTTTTGTGCAGTAGTCCAGGGTTGAATGTGACAAAGATGCTTTCCACATTATGCAGGGGAATGGGACCAGGATTAGAGTGTATGTCACCATGTCAGTTTAATTGTTTAATATGGTGTAAAAGGAGTTTGGCAAGCTTGTTCTCTAGTTTGGCATGTTTCTGACAGGACTGTTATATGGTTGCTACAGGCTGGAATTTGTTTGCATGATAATTTATGTGACTTGTATAGAAAAGGGTTGGAGCTATAGTATAGTGTATTGGTCTATTTAAGTGGGATAGTGAAGACGTTTGCCGTGAAGGTTGGTGGATTGAAGCAGAGTATAGTATGAGGTGAGACAGTATAAGAGTAATAGCTGTGAGCTAGTTGAGATGAGTAGAGCTGTTAGGCGCAGGCTTTTCCTATTAAGGTGAAGCATTTTATTAGGATGCTTTGATATTTTAGAGTGCATTGGGTGAAGCAGAGGTGGTGGCTGATAAATTAGATGAGTAATGCTTTGTGTGTGGATAAAAGGGTTCTGAGTTTGTAGGACAGGTGTTGATTAAACTACTGATAACTGAAGAGGAGGAGTGGTTTATAGTAGGTTTAATTATTGGATCTAATTACTTGAAGTCAGGGTTGTGATTGGCTGTTGAAATGTTGTTGGGGTCTGTAAAGTATAAATCTAGTTGAAGTGAGAGTGGGTGGGAATAGGGTAGGGTAGGGGAGAAAAGTGAGTGTGAGAGAAGTCAGGGGGAATGGAGCAGGCTGAGCCTGGAACTATATTGCACCAAGCAACAGAAACAATCAGTTACACAGGTGTGGGGATAAGTAGACTTAGGTAAACAAGTTTCTAAGGTGTAGGCTATTATACAACCTGCTTAACATGCTTTGCAGACAGACTGGGGGGATTTGAATGCACACCTGCAATATGCAGTAGAGTGAGGCTGTTATATTTAACAGTGACACCTGGCAAAAGATTAGCACGGAGTACAGAGAAAAATGGGGCTGGGAGAATAGGATTCCAGAGTGGTTTTGGTGATGTGCAGCTAGTGGCCAGAGATACAGATAAATTCAGTGTATTAAAGGACCTAGGCTAGCAGTGAATGAGCAACATACATTAACTTATTCTCGGGGCTTCAGCAAGTTTAGAGCAGAGACGTGCAGTGGGGTTTTTCACTTGTAGAGGTTTGTTCACTTTCCACTGGCTGGGATTGTAGCAAGGTACCAAACAATAGCAGCTTACAATCTATGGAGAGGGAGAGAGAGGGAGTAATTAATATTGGTAAAAATACAGGTCAGGGAGAAAAGAAAGGTTAAAAGTGCGGAGGAAAACATTAGAAGAATGAAGAGAGCATAGGAAAGTAACAGCCTGGAAAGTTAACATATACAAAAGGCATGAAAGTTTAGAAGTTCAGAGAGAAAAAGTTGAGGGGGGGGGGTCAAGCAAGAAGCACAAAGTATTGAAGGGATGTGTTAGTAATACACCAAGCAGTACTTTCTAAGATAAAATGCAGAAACCAAGTGGAAGAGGCTTATCAAAGTTAAGCTAAACGATAAGCAACTCAGATAAACAGCATTTGAACAGTATAAATCAGCTGATAACCTTGCCCTGGCAATTTGTAAACCTACTAGGACATCTCTGACTAAATGTAAACAAAGGAAAAAGATATGGATGGGTACCTCATAACCCAGTCAGACTTTCCCACTAAATAAATGCCAAATAAATAAATAAATAAATAAACATGTTTCAAAAACAATGAAGCACAGTCTATGCTGGCTGCTGAATTGTCATACACCAAAGAAAAGGAATGCACAGCTTTCATAACATGTGATATGCTGATTGCCTCAAATGCACTAGTACTACACTTGGTCCCCTGCAGAATACTGATGGGTGATCTGTCTGTCATACTAATATATACATGGATCCTGCTCTGATGGACCAGTTTTACATTTACAAAAGAAGTTGTATCTGAGCTACCAGTTCCAAAGACAAAGCTTGGAACATAAACTGGATATGTTAGAGGGACAGGTATGTGTCTCAGAGAATACCCCCTTCACTGAAACAGGCTTTCCATCCATCTGAATCAGAGTTTTTCCTTGATCCTAGTCAAGCATAATGCGGACCTGTGAATGGGGAGATAGTTGTAGGCATAGTTTATTACATCTGTTTGGAAGACACTGTGTTATAAACATGTGTCTCTACCAACATTACCTCTCCAGGAAAAGTCTTTAGTCCTTGGTTCTGCTAATGGTGGAGATACTGGTGCTGTGGAGAAACCAGATTTTCAGGTTGACTGGGTCTTTAATGGTAGAGCTATCAAGCTGGAGACCCCCCACCCCAGTGTATAAGACTAGGAATGAAATGACAGATCATACCCCATATGTTAGTGAGGGCCTGATCTAGAATGTGTCAACAGCTAAATGCCTGATAGGGAACAATAAATGAATTCTGCCATGGCTGTTAGAGGCACTCCACTGGCTGACCCCAGACATCAGGGCTGCTGTACAACAATGGCCCATACCATTAACCAGCTAGGTAAGCTGTTGTCCTCTGGGCTGGTTTGGCAACAAATCATGCTGCTGTGCTCCCTCCCTTATGTATAATTTCTTATTTGTTTGTTTATACTCCTACACAGTAGCAAAACTCTGGAATGCTTCACCAACCAGCATCACAGTAAGTCATTATTAACTAAAGAAATAAGGCCCTATGTTCCCAATAAGGGCATGAAGAAGTGTGGTGGATGCCCTATATGTAAATATGTAGAAATAACCTGCTCAGTGAATATGGAAAACATGACATTTATCTTGACAGGGAAATATGATTGTAACACAAAGGGAGTTATTTACCTAGCAAGATGGCAACAATGCCCTGTATTCTACATTGGGAAGATGGAGAGACATTTTAAATAAAGGATTTATGAGCATCAGTATGCAATCAGCAAACAGGATAAAAATAATGCTTAGCCAGACACTTATTGGAACAAGCTGATCACTGCTTTCACTACATTATTGTTGAAAAAGTAGAAGTTAGCCCTAGGGGGGCACCATGGTATTAAAGGCTTGAGGAGAGGGAGTTATTTTGGCAATTGAAGACTAATGCTTTTTCTTTCCCTGGCTTAAGTGATATTTGTTCCTTAAAATGCGTCTTAAAACTAAAATCTTTAACCAGATAAAACCACTGACAGTGATATAAATGTTTTTTATTTATTTTTTCAGTATGTGAATTTTAATAATATATATATATATATATTTATTTATTTTACATTTGTTAACTGGGTTAGTCTGGCTATGCGTTTGGCTCATTTTCAGCAGAGATCCAGGGAGAAAAGCTCCTCAGGACTAGAAAACTATTTATTAAATTTCAGTAACATAGTAGTAACAATCAGTTATAGGATCTTACAAACAGAGACCTGGAGAGAAAAAAAGCTCCTCAGGCAATTCAATTATACAGAGTATTAACAACTGGCAGACAAGTATGTGAGTTGCTACAAACAAGGTTTTAAACAATTAGCAAAAGAAAATGTGACTAGTTACAATATTATTTAAGCTGCTTAGAGCAAAATGAGTTAATGGTTGGGCAGATGCTTATTTAAAGTGGGTAGGATCTAGATGCATAGGAGTTTGGAAACAAGAAAGGAAAGTAAGAATGGCTAGTAGGAGATGTAGGGGAGGTAGAGTACAGGAGACAGACAAGACCGGTAGGTTGTTTTGAGACTGTAAGCATTAAGAGCGGTTGGAGACAGAGGAAGGGAAGCGGTAGAAGAGGCAGTGAAATAGTGTTAGAGATACATTAAGAGTGAGGTGGTGAAAGGATGGTGGTTTCAGGGTGGTTGGCTACAGAGGCAAGACCACTTTGTTTTTAGGTATTTCCTTGTGGCTAATTTGAAACTTTTCCTATGCTGGAGGGATTTTATTTCCAAGGGGAGTTGGTTCCAGGATGTAGCTGGGTTATAGTTATAGAGAAGGCAGCCTATTTTGGTTTTGGGTTTGTAGATGTCTAATAATTCTTGATTTGAGCTGTGTAGTGTATTTGGATATGATAGTGGAAAGGCTGGGGCAGAAGGAGTGTAGATAGAGGATAGAGTGGATGATTTGTAGTTGGTATAGTTGGAGCAGCTGAGGGAATTCTAGCCAGTCTAGTTGCTGTAGTGCTAAGCAGTGGTGTGACTTGTAGGTTTGGTTAGTACCTGGCGATCTTATTATAGGTAGTTTCAAGCTTGGAAATAAGTGTAGAATTTAGGTTTGTGAATATGTGGCAGCTGTGCAGGAGTGTTGGGAGTAATAAAGCCTGGGAGAAAGTTATTCTGGCAGTGTTAGTTAAGTATTTCTTGCTACGGAAAAGGTGTCCAAATTTATGATTAGTTCTTTTTACCGAGTTAGTAATATGGAGATCAATCTTAAGCTGATCATCTATTGTAACACCTAGCAATTTAGTACTAGATTCAGCTGAGATGACAGAGTTGCTGCAGGATAAGATGGTAAATTGACTTTTGAGTGTGGTGATGTTTTTAGGGAGGAAGAGTTGGAGCTTAGTTTTTTCTGGATTAAGTATTAGTTTGTTATCACTAAGCCAAGTCTCAGTGGTGTGGAAGGATGCCTGGGTAGTTGAGTGGAGGTCATTTGGGTTGTCAGCAATGGTTATAACAGTTGAGTCATCAGCATATTGCACAAGAGATGACTGGGGACAAGAGGAGTAGAGCAAGTTGGTGAAAATATTAAAGAGTAATGGTCCAAGTATGGACCCTTAGGGGAATCCCATTTGTAAAGTGAGAGGGGAGAATAGTGCAGAGAGCCATTTAACTGATTGCTGGTGGGTAGAGAGATAGCTGGAGAACCAGGAGATAGTAGGGGGAGAGAATTGTAAGTTAGTGAGTTTATCTAGAAGAAGTGGGTGAGAGACAGTGTCAAAGGCTTTAGAAAGGTCAAGGAATAGACATGAGACAAGTTTATTGTTATCACGAGCTAGGGAGACTATGTTGATGAATGATATGAGTACAGTAGTTGTACTATGCTTGGGATGGAAACCATGCTGTGTGGGTATGAGAAGGTTTTCCTGGTGAAGGTAATGCATTACTTGCTTGTGAATGCATTTCTCTAGGACTTTTGAGAGTGGAGAGAGTATGGCAATTGGTCTGAAGTTGAATATGTTTGAGGAGTTGCCCCCTTTTGTGAATGGGTAGAGTAAAGAAATTCTTCCATACAGTGAGGACATAGGATTCAGAAATGGATTGGTTGATTAAGATGGATACAGGATAGGCAAGAGGTTCAGAGGCAATCTGCAGGAAGTAAGAGGGTAGCTTATCAACAGATGGGGATCAAGGTTAAGTTTAGAGAGTAATGACTTTACATAGTTAGTTGATACTGCTTTTAGAGAGAAGGATTTAGGAGGGTTTGGAAGAGGTATAGAGTTTGTGGGGGTGCTAGTGTTGTTTCTGGGGGGGAGGAATTTATTATGGAGGTTACTGAGTTTACAAAAGGATTGTTAAATTTGTTGGCTATGTCTTCAGGTGTTGTATTGGGACATGGTTTAGGGGAGGAAGGGTTTCCTGGATGAAGAGTCTGTTTAATAGAGCTCCAGAATTTCTTTGGGTCTGATTTAGGAGTAGAGGGAGGATTGGCATAGAAGTGCATTTTGTCATACTGGATGATTATTTTTATTTTTTTCTGAGTTCTTTATATTTCTGAAGAAGAGAAGGGGTCCTACTTTTAGTCCACATTTTCCAAATCCTTTCCCGGTCTTTCATGAGGGTTCTGGCAGATTTAGTGAGCCAGGGAGCAGTATTAGATTTGATTTTAATTGTGCGAAGAGGAGCAAGGGAGTTAAGAATGTTTAGGAATGTAGTGTTGAAGGAGTGGACAGCTTCATCTGAAGGAAGAGTGGTGAGGTAAGACCAGTTAATTTTGGAGAGTTGGTGAATAAAGGAGTTAGGACAGAAATGAGAAAGTGAGTGGGTGGTAATAAATATGTTAGGTTTGGTAAGGTGGGGGATATGTCTGGTAAATGCTATAGGGCAGTGGTCGCTGAGGGCATTTGGAAGGGTTTGGGAGTTATGATAGTTTTGCGGGTAGGAGACCAATATCCAGTCAAGAAGAGAGCTAGGTAGGTGAGATTTATTAATGTAGCTTGGGGTTGTGATTAGCTGCTCAAACCCATGTAGGTTAATACAGGAAGAAGTGTTGGGAGCTTGTGTTGTAAGCCAATCAATATTTACATTTCCCAGTATAATTATTCCATTGTAGATGGTATGTGAGATGGGATGTTCACAAGTATGTTAATATTATCACCAGGGGGAATATAGATTGCTGAGGCAGTTATGATGTTGAAACTGTTAAGTTTGAAGTTGGTCAGTAGGAGTTCAGCTAGTGAGAAGCAAGTCTAGTGTGGGACTGGTTTGGGAGAGACAATCAAGTATGTAGACTCCTCCTCCTTTTCTTTTAGGTCGATCTAATCTAAGGATATTATAGCCAGGAGGGATGATTTCACTGTCCAGATGGTGTGGTTTTAACCATGTTTCAGTTAGGGTAACTATGTCAGAAGTATAGTTAGCTATCCAAACATGGAGTTCTTGAACTTTATTTACAAGGCTCTTGACATTGATAGAGCAGAATTGTACTTGTTTTTGTGGGATGGAGAGGTTGGCAAGTTTAGATACAGGGGGGATATAGTTCAGGGTAGTGTCTGTAGGGCCTGGGTTAGGATGAATGTCACCAGACAGAAGTAGAGGTTTGTAATGGAGTTTTAATTTGAGTAAGTAGACTTTGTTTTTTTGTTTTAAAGGGGAGGGGGGAGATATTTTTATTTTAGGAATGGGAGTGGTGGGGGGAAGGATGCAGGGACAAATTAGTAGATAGGGTTGTGGTGTAGTACTTGAGTTAAGAGTGGTGTTTGAGGGATGGAAATAGGGAGTAGGTAATTGTGAGTGATAGGAGGTGAGGTGATAGAGTATAAGGAGTAGAGAAGGTAAGAGTATAGTTCGAGTTGTAAGAGACATGTCACTTTATGGGATGCAGAACAGAGGATGAGGGGAAGGGGTGGGAGTAAGGTATAGTAGTCTTTGATAGTGGATAGTAGGTAAGTGTGGGGAGTAGCAAAGAAGGGAGGCAGTATGAGAACAGGAAGTAGAGGGGTGGGGGATTTGGGAGGAAGTGAGGTGGTGTGGTTGTATGGATACGTATAAAGGTAATGATATTGGGGGTGGGAGGTGAGTGAAGCGAACGGAGCAGGGCTACACCTTCCAGATAGAACTTAGCTAAAAAAAAAACTATCAGCTAGTCCAGGGACACTTACTAGAGATGCTACACCTGGAGGGCTTTCAGCTGCTATTAAAGCAAATATGGCATCCAGGGTTTTTAAAACCTTTGGTGTGTTGTACCTGAGAAATCATCTGGGGGATGGGGGAAGGGAGGGAAACCATCAAATGGAATGTAAAGTAGCAGGGGAGAATCCAAGGCACTCTGCTAACCTAGCTAATTATCAAAGGACAGCCAAGGGAATAAGTTAAACATACAGGCACCCTTGTTCAAGGACTGGAAGGTTTCTCCAAGAAAAACTATGTGTAGGAGTACACCACAGGTAGAAGTTGTGTGCTGCTTACTAGTCTGCAATGGCAGATTTTATTTTCTTTTATATTTGCATTCCCCTTTGCTCATTGTTTGCTGCACACAATGTAGCTAAAGATAAAAGCAGCTGGAGACGTTGCACTTCTGTTTGGTGTTTAGTAAAGAACAAGTACTGAGGAGGAGGGACTGAAGGCTATGACTATTGAGAAGGGCTAAATACCTTAACATACAACAAATTATCAACAGTGAAACGTTTGAAAGGGGTGGGGGTGGGCTAACAGGAAGAAGGTTTGCAGCTATTGCCCCTGGGGTATGCACTCTAGCTGACTGTAACAGATTTTAACAAGGCATAACAGTAGTCACAAAAGCTGGCACCTACACTAAACAAGTGGCAACAACAAGGTTCCTGGAGTTAAACCTGGGGCTGCAGTCTATTTTTGGATGATTGCTGGTTAGAGTTTTCTTTGCTTTTAGCTGGAGTGAGAGGATTCCTTGCGCACACAAATTGGGGGGGGGGGGACCCAAAGCGATCAGGTCCTCAGTGGCTCAGAACTTTTGCAGTTTCCACATCCCATGCCTTGATTTATCCCACGATGATGTTATCAACCTTTTGTTATCAGAATGTATGCAACATTCAGTGACTGGAGATGTATGTCCACCATCAAAGGTATACACAGGGGGTACAGTTGGGAATATCCCAGAGTTTTGCTGTGCCATCATGAGAACAAATAATTATTCTTGCATCATCAAAGCAGAAATGGCAACCACTAACAGCTTCAGAATGGCCTTGAAGAATTTTGAAGGGGATCTGTGATAACGGCTCACTGTCCCACATATGCATTTTCATATATGGTATATATTTCTTTAAATGGCTTTTAGGAGTTGTATTTGTGCTTGGGAGAGGTTATGATGTCATAATTAACTGTGGTATTTAAATAGTTCAGTATTGTACCTTGATGTCTGAAGAAGTTCCTTCATTGTGAGCGAACAAAAGCGCTAACAATAAATTGTGGATTTTGAGCTGGCATTTATTTCTGGTATTTTATTCTACTGTTGGTGGTATGCATTTTTCTAAATTGTTTGTGTCATAGAACCTGAAGAAAATGCTAACTCTCCTTCACTGTTCTCCCAAACCAATACCTCTATGGGTGACAGTAATTCCACTGGGATGTTAACACAACTAATTCAGCAGTTAACTAACCGGGTTGATGACTTGGTCAAAATAATTACTTTGAATGAAGCCCATTCTTTTTCTCTTGGAAGTGGCCATCTCTCATGTACAGGCACTCTAAGGCAGGAAAACAGCATTAGCCAAGGTAAGCTATATCTTACTACTGTTTCCTCTAGACCCCTTATAAATTCTCAAAATGTACAAGAAGGGGTTTCATCTGGAACAGATAATGGCATGGCTAACAATAATAATCTTGGACATAATGTCCCTGGTAGTATCCCTCTCCTCAATGACTGGCTTAATGCTAATTCTACATTTTTCACTCTGCAAGCTGAAGGGACAGTGCTTAACCAAACTACGGCTTCTGAGTGAAGGGAAAATGTCATTATTTTGAATTTAAAAGATTTTGATTCAAAGCTGATAAAGTACAAAAAGCTTCAGCTTGAAGTTGCTTACCTCAGGGAATATAATCAAAGACAGCACATTCCTCGAGGTCTTAGACAGTAGCGATATCCTACTGGGCTAATCCTGAATTCACCCTTTCATTTAGATTTACTGAGACTGTTTGATCGCCAGGGAATTGAGTTCTTAGAAATCCTGATTAAACACTATTTGATACAAATGGATGTTTTGAAAACTGAACTTGGTGCCTTGGAACAGAACATTAAGTTGGATGTTAACTTTTTAAGGTACAAGTACAATTTTTGCCATATTTACAGTAGCATAGACACTACCATTGACAAACTGAAAGGGGGTAAAATCAAAAAAACTTGAAAGGGATAGGAAAGAATATGAACAGGGTATAGCATACCCACCTTCACCCCTTTCTCAGCAAACGAACAACATAAACAACAATAATGGTGATAATTCAGTCTCTAACACCATAACCAAAAGCTCTACAGATAATGAAATACAAGAGGAAGAAGTAGACACCCCAGGCAATTGGAATAGCAGACACAGAAATTGAACACATCAAAATAATGGCAGATCTGAGCAACAGTTTTTTTGGAGGGGTCAGCAGCAGCTGCCTTCAAACATGGCCCAAGGCAACAACTGACACAATCAGAAGTCCAGGAGGCAGAATCGATGGAAGAAGTAGCAGACCAGGGCATTACTGATGGAACGGATGAGCCGGTTCATCGTGTCAGCATCTGCAAAAACACAAAAGGTGACTTTGTAATTTATAACTATACTGACTTTGTTATCAAACCTGCCTTGATAGAGACTTTATCAAAGGGTTTGACATTTGTGCCTTCTATGAGGGCTAATTTGGCAGGGTCTATATTAGATCATCTACCGCTTAAAGAAGCGAATGGTGATTAATCGACCCTATGTAAGCGAAAGCTTACAATCACGAACTGTCAGAGCAGTGATTTTTTCCTAGGGAAAAAAAATCACTGTTCCAAAACAAATACACACAACACAAGCACACCAAACAAACAGCAATCCACACACATGCACCCAGAATCTTACAACTAACCCTACACTAAACTACACATACACCACTAACTATCCACTTACCATTACCCAAACCCTAACCCTAAGGTCCGTCACTATCGCATACTCACCTCACCCACTTCCTAACCCTAACTCACCTAACCCACCCTAACCCTCACGTCCACACAATCGCACACATACCTAACCCGCGCCCTAACCCTAACTCACCTAACCCGCCCTAACCCTCACATCCATATAATCGCACACTTACCTGAACCTGACCCGTAACTTTCCACCACAGCGCTGAAAATACCAAAGCAACAGAAACGGACAACCAAAATCTTTCCCTAGGAAAGAATCGAGTTTCTGTTGTTTCGATATTTTCAGCTTTCGCTCTGTAGGGTTCGATATTAGAACATTCGAAGGTTTTAAGCCTCGATGTTCTAATATAGACCCAATTTAGCAGACTGTTTACTTGATTTAAAACGTTTTTTTGCTGAAAATTGAATTTGTAACTGCTTTTTGGAAATAATTTGTCTACACTTCCCGAACTCAGAGTATCTAGTGTTTTTAACCCCCCACTTCAGCCGACCATTAATTTATTTGAGAAAATATGGGAGGTCGACATTAGATTTCTACTGAATACATCTTTGGGGAAGAGTATGAAGAACAGGAATATAACAGCAGCAGAGCTTAATGATTTGTTTGATCTGAGAATGGCAGGGGTCTGAGTCATGTGACCTGATAAAGGTGTGGGGCTTGTTTTATGTATGAAGAGGATTACAAGACAAAAATTAGAGCCACACTTGAAAATGAAGTATATGAGAGTGTCTCATTGAATAAAATGAACAAGGCATATCAAAATGTTAGAAATGCTATTAATGATTTGTTCCTTGAAGGTTACATAGTTGTAAACACACAACTATTTAGACAAGACAGCACCTGTTGCACCTATTTTATTTGGTATTCCCAAGATACACAAACGTATCCATAACCCACTATTTAGGCCTATTATAGATGGTAGGAATTCCATCTCATACGCTTGTGCAAGGTTTGTGGACCAGAAATTAAAGAAACATCTTGAGACAGAGGCCCAAATATGTAAGGACTCAGAGTTTTTTAGAATCCATGAACAATTTAGAATTCAACCAAGAGTATAATCTTTTGACAATAGATGTCAAGGACCTCTATACAGTCATCCCACAAGAGGTAGGGATGGAATGGACAAAGGAATTCCTGTTGGGTAAGAGAGCACCAGGGGATGAAATAGATTTGATTTTACACCTACTGGAGTTAATTCCTACAAATAATTATTTCCACTTTGATGGAGATTTGTTCCTTCAAAAAATGGGTGTGGCAATGGGCTCACCTTGTGGGGGAGCCTTTGCCAATTGTGTCATGGCCTATTGGGAAAAACAGATATTTTTCCAACATGAAATTTACAGCAAGACAGTCTGTTGGTACACTAGGTACATGGACGATATGTTCCAATTATTTGAGGGGGACTTAAGGGATGTCACAGAATTCATGCAAGTCTTATGTAACATGACACATTTCTTGGATTTCATGTTCCACTTTGAGACTCAAGCAATCCCATATTTGGATGTCTGGTTATCAAAAGACACAAACAATAGTAGGTATACAGCTAAAATTTACCGTAAGCCTACATATTCAAATGACTTCCTACACTTCAGCAGCAACCACCCCTTTCACCAGAAAAAGGCAGTGGTAAAAGGCCAGATGGTCAGAGCAGCCAGAATGACAACTCTGGATTCAGATTGCAACATTGAGTGTGATAATTTAAAAGGGATGTTTTTCAGGAGAGGTTACCCCTCTGTTTTGCTGGATGAAATCATTAATGAGGGTGGGAGGAAGAGAGAATTAGGACATTTCTTACCCATCTTGAATAAAGGGTTAGTTTCATCTGAACAAAGTATAATTTCAAGTATTATTCCAAGTGGGAGGGGTGAAACTACTGAGAAAATGGATTATAAAATCAGCTGTCTAACAACTTTTTCAACTGATGCCATCGTCCTTAGGAACATGTTAAGTAAAAATTGGACTTTGATAAATGATGACAGCAATTTAAGGAACAAACTTGGACTAGAACCAAGGATCATTTTTAGAAAGGGTTTTAACTTGAAGTCATTATTAAATAAAGAAATAAGGCCCTATGTTCCCAATAAGGGCATGAAGAAGTGTGGTAGATGCCCTATATGTAAATATGTAGACATAACCTGCACAGTGAATATGGGAAACATGAAATTTATCATGGCAGGGAAATATGATTGTAACACAAAAGGAGTTATTTACCTAGCAAGATGGCAACAATGCCCCGTATTCTACATTGGGAAGACGGAGAGGCATTTTAAACAAAGGATTTATAAGCACCAGTATGCCATCAGAAAACGGGATAAAATAATGCTTTAACCAGACACATATTGGAACAAGATGATCACTGATTTCACTACATTATTGTTGAAAAAGTAGAAGTTAGCCCTGGGGGGGGACCATGGTATTTAAGGCTTCAGGAGAGGGAGTTATTTTGGCAATTGAAGACTAATGCTTTTTCCTTCCCTGGCTTAAGTGATACTTGTTTCTTAAAATGTGTCTTAAAACTAAAATCTTTAACCAGATAAAAACATTGACAGTGATATAAATGTTTATTTATTTTTTCAGTATGGTATATATTTCTTTAAATGGCTTTTAGAAGTTATATTTGCACTTGGGAGAGGTTATGATGTCATAACTAACTGTGGTATTTATATTGTTCATTATTATACCTTGATGTCTGAAGAAGTTCCTTCATTGTAAGCGAACGAAAGCGCTAACAATAAATTGCGGATTTTGAGCTGGCATTTATTTCTGGTATTTTATTCTAGCATCACAGCAATTACAAACAACAAGAATTTTAAACCCATGCTAAAAAAAAACTTCAAGATGTTCCACTAGACCTAGCTAATCCCTACCCCCCTACCTTTCCTCTCCTCCTTCACCCCCACCCATTCCCCCCTTTGGTTCTACTTTACCCTGTCTTCCTCTCAGTCCCTCTTCTCGAACCCAGGACCCTGTACACACTAGTCAGAGCAATGTATCACTACACCTCCCCCTCTAAAGACACACTAGCCTGATTTATTGAGTCCAAACCTCAAATATTAAGCTCCCCCATTCTCTCTTCAAATTAGCTGCTAGTCCATTAGCTAACATTTATTTTTTTTTAATCTCTTTTCCAAAGGTCCACCTGAGGTCTGCCAGAAATCCCTGTAGACCTACCTTCTAATGTGTACACTAAGCCTACCTAAAATGACTGTATGTAGATTAACTGTACTAACCCATATATCTGTATTTCTTGCAAAATTACTGTTGTAGATTATCAACTGCCTATACGTCAATAAGAGTACCTTTGTAAGTTACATTCCCACATGTAAATGTAAAGATCACTGTACTTTATTATGTCAGATGTTTTTACTTTGTGGAGCTTTTCTCTCTGGGCCTCAACTGAAAATGGGTTCCTGACCCATGCAAACTTTCTTGGTCAACAAACGTCAAATAAAAAATTAAATAAAAAATAACCCCCCCCCCCCAACACCATTTGATACCGTCTGTCGACCTGTGTCCATCCACTGTCTTCCCAACATTTTGAGCGTATACCACCCATCTGCCTGCCTGTGTTTCTGTTCTATGTTTGTCTGCCTGCCCTTGATACCTGTCCTTCTCCCCCCCTCCTATCCTATAGCCAACCATCCCTCAGCACCTTCTCTGCTTACTCTTTTTTTATAAAACTTACAGAAAAGGCTCTTCCCATACGAAATAAAATGTATCCTTTCTTCTAATCATCTGTCATACCTTACAGTTACCCTTCTATGTGCACCTGTGCATGATTTTCTCTCCTTTCTTATTTTCCTACCTAGCTGCACACCGACATTGATCTTTCTCTGTTGACCACTGTGCTGTTATTCTGATGCCACATGGGAACTACCTGCAGCTAAACATCATCATGTTGTACTTGTGAGCACACACTGACTAGGCCACTCAAGCCTGCCTTGCCTGTGACATTTACCACATCAGCCAACTGTGCTACTCTACCACTTAAAATAGGATCTGAATATGTTCTGAGAGTTCGCATTATATGTGGTGAAATAGTTCAAAGCTAATGAACGTCTTCCAAGAAGGGAGCAGGTCCTCATGGCTGCAAAAGAAAAGGTCAACAGTGGACATCAAGGAGTACAGGACCATTTTTTGCAAAAAAGAAAATTCAGTAAGATATTAGCTGAGAGAATACTATTTATCCTAATGGCAGTCCCCATATAAAGAGTGTGATAAAACATATACCTGGAGCAAGGGCGTATCTAAGCAAAGTCAGTGTACCCAAATGAGTACATATTTTTCTCAGAATTTCTCACAAAATATGTGTTTCAAAGAGCACAGAATGTTAGAACTGGTTAATCTTACTGTCCACTGGTTAGATATCCAAAAGCCTAGATGGAAAAGGTGCAGATAACTCCTGGTGAAGGATGTACAGAAACAAATTACTTTTCTTATCAACTCTTCCAGAACTAACTGCGAAGTACTTTTATTTCAAAGGATAAATGTACAAATTCCTCATTAACATCACACCTAACCCCCCCCCCCAAAAAAAAAAGAAAGGAAAAAGAAAATAAAGACTGTAGTAGATTCTCCACAAATAGTGAGGTGATTATTCAGCAGCAGCTCATTGCAGACTTTGTGGCAGTGAAAACATTTTCACAGCCTTCTCAACAGCAAATATATATATATATGGCAGAGTGCAATAGAGACAAATAACATTAGGGTTCAAGTTCCACTTTGATCAGGATGCAACTGTGGAGATTTTCTCCTTGGGACTCCACTTAAAAGCGACTCTTAGCTTGGTCTGAGTAACCCAGTCAGCTATGGTTTGTAAACTTCCACTCTGTGTGTTGCACACACTCGTAATGGGAATGAAAAGATGAAAATGTACACTGATTAACAACTTCAGCAAGGAAGCTCACAACATGGTCCGGTAGTTTTATTTTATACTTAGGAAACATTAGGAAATTCACCACCGTAACAGGAACAGGCAAGCAAAAACTGAGGGTGATGCTACTCAATGCTAGAAGTCTAAATCTCAAAATGCACTCACTCGAGGCACTACTTAAAATGGAGAACATCGATATCTGTGCAGTGACTGAGATCTAGTTCAAGGCTCCAGAGAACACCCCTGCACTACCAGGCTATAACTCATACCACACTTTTCGGCCATGTAACCTGGACCGGAACACCAAAGGTGGAGGTGTGTCCATATTCATTAAGGATATCCACATCTCCAGGCTAGTTGCTCAGCATAATGCAGCCGAGGTTATCCAAGTGCAACTAACTCTGGGCAAAACTGCAATCCAAATTGTAGCTTGCTACAGATCACCCACCATGCCCCAGGATTCCCACTCCTTTTTTCTTGATGTACTGGAAAATATTAGGGTTCAACCAAACACCCTAAATAATGGGTGATTTCAACTACCCCACCATTAACTGGGAAAACTACTCATGCACCAACTCCTTCGCTCAACGCTTTCTGGAATTCATAAACTCCAATGCCCTGGATCAACTTATCCACACCCACACCAGGGGCAGCAATATTCTAGATCTAGTCATTACCAACATGAGTGACCAGTGTTACACACCTGAAGTCAACGCCTCATTGGTCCAATCCGACCTTAAGCTAATTACCCTAGATATCCACATCCTGCCCCCATCCCCCATTAAGGAAATCATGGTAAAAAATTTCTCCAAAGCCAACTTCATGCTTCTTAAGACAGAAGTGGTGAACTTCATGACACCCATGCAGATGGGCAATACAGTTACAACTACTGAATCCTACACTATTGCACTTTATAAGCGCTTACATGAGTGCATGGATCGTGCTATCCCAAACAGAACCAAGACGCTATCCTCCAAAAAAAGGAAGGCAATCTGGTGGTCCCCTGCCATAAACAAACTGTACAACAGAAGGAAGAAACTGTTGCAAAAGAGAGTAAAATCTCATGTGTGGAGGAGCTCCCTGGTCAGCCTCAGTAAGAAACTGCGATCCCTGATAAAATCCTCCAAATCTAGTTACGAAAACAAAATCGCTACTGTTTCTAAAGACAACCACAAAGCATTCTACAGCTATGTCAAGAATATCAATGGCAACACTCAAATCTGCTCTGAGTTACAGCACAATGGCACTAAATATACAGAACCAACTGATATTGCCAACATCCTGGCAGATAGGTTCAGTGCTAACTTTACCCCCCTCTCACCCCCTAAAGAGCCCATCTCTATACTGGAAGAATGCAAATTTCCTGTAATCACGGCTGCACAGGTAAAAACCACACTCTCCAAAGCCAAGAACACAGCATCCATGGGACCAGACAAACTCCCAGGCAGCATTCTACATGAACTACAGAATGAACTGGCACCCCTCCTAAGTACCATGTTCAGTCATAGCCTCACCTCAGGGTTTGTGCCTGCTGAATGGCAGACAGCGATGGTTATCCCACTTCACAAGGGGAGAGCCACCACGGACCCCGGGAACTACCGCCCCATTAGCCTGATGAGCCTGGTTTGCAAGGCCATGGAACGTATCATCATGGAACTTATAAACAAAGACATTGGTAATCTCCAAACTTTGGACCCCACCCAGTTCGGGTTTGTAAAAGGCAGATCATGTCTCCTAAACCTAACAGACTCCTTTGAAGTCGTCACCAAAGCCGTAGACAAGGGTAAGGTGGTTCAAAGAGTCTATCTAGATCTTGCCAAGGCTTTCGGCACCATCCCCCACTCTGGAATTATAGATAAACTCACTAAACTAGGTATAAATCCCTATGTCACAAGATGGGTTGCCAACTGGCTGACTGACAGAACCCACACTGTGAAAGTAGCAGACTCCAAATCTGACTTCAGACCAGTGACAAGTGGAGTACCACAGGGTTCAGTCCTGGGGAATTTTATATTAAAGAGACACAAGCATTCTTATATATGAATCTAACAAAAGATGTATCTGAAATATATATATGGGATGCACTGAAAGCATACCTACATGGAAGAACGGTGGGATGGTATAAAAATAAACAAAAACAGTGCAATAAGGAATTAATGGAATTACAGTCAAAAGTGGATAATTTAAAGCTTGATATTCAAAATGGAAACACCAACTTAATAAAAGAACTGGAAGATACTAATAAAAAATATTCAGAGACGCTACACCACAAAACAATGATCAACTTAGAAAAAAATTAAATTATGTTACTATTCAATGAACCCTAAAAACCAACGAAGAATAGCAAATAGGACTAAAAATATGATTAAAACAAATCAAATCAAGGAAATACATAATACAGAAACCAAAAAGAAAGTGTCTGATTTAGAAGGAATACTAGAAGCTTTTAAGCTATTCTTTCATAAACTTAATAATCAAAATGAGAAAATAGAAACACATTCAGTATTGAAAGCTTTTCTTAAAAACAATGTTAAAGTTAGGTTATTAGAGGAGCAGGTACAACTAATAGATAAGCAAATAATAATGACAGAACTTAAAGCTGAAGTAAATAAGCTAAAATTAAACAAAGCTCCAGGTATAGCTAATATCACCCCAGAAATGTTTAAATTACTATCTACTGAGGCTTTGCTGTTGTTATTGAATGTCTTTACATCAGTTAAAAATGGTAAAGACATCCCTCCTTGGAAGTACACATTAATATCACCAATTCTGAAACAAAGTAAAGATCCCAGTGAATGTTCATCATACTGACCCATTTCACTTCTTAATATAGATTATAAAATTTTTATGGCAATACATGCTGCTCGAATAAAACAATTACTACCATTTTTGATAGAGGAGGATCAAACAGGTTTTATAAAAGATAGGAACACTTATGACAACATCAAAAGAATTCTTTCCTTAATTGATTATATAAATGTCACAAAAAACAAAATGAATGTTATTAGTTTAGACATAAATAGCGCATTTGATTCAGTGAACTAGGATTATTTATGGTTAGTTTTAGAAGAATATGGCTTCTCAAACAACTTCACCTCGTTAATAAAATCATTATATGAAAAATCATTGGCTTATATAAAACTGGGATCTTGTCTGTCTAAATCTATTAAAATAACAAAGGGCACAAAACAAGGCTGCCCTCTTTCTCCATTATTGTTGGCGCTAGTCATTGAACCCTTAGCAAATAATATACGTATGGATAAAAATATTGAAGGAATACAATTAGACAACAGCCTAGAGCTTAAAATTCAACTTTTTGCTGATGATATTTTAATTACCTTAAAGAATAATAATAGCTCTTTAAAAGCATTATGGGACACAATTCAAAACTTTCAAAACTTTTCAAGTCTTAAATTTAATGAGAACAAAACAAATGTATTGCTTATAAATACTAATAAAAAAGATCTAAATAAAAAAATACCATAAATATATCCCCACCGATAATACAATTAAATACTTGGGAATTATAATAACTAACAACCTAGATACTACAATTGAAACAAATTATAAAGAGACCTTAAATAATATTAAAAATCTAATACAAAGATGGAATAAGTTATTCTTTTCAATGGAAGAAAGGCTCTATATAATTAAAATGATCATATTTATAAAAATTCGTTATGTTATACAAGCTTGTTCTTTGCCACCAGCTAAATCCCACCTAAAACAATTAAATGATTTAATGGTAAGATTCCTATGGTATCCAAAAAAACCAAGGATAGCTATGAAATATCATCTAGATGATTGGGATATGGGTGATATAGGTTTACCGGACATAGAAGTATATTTGCATTCATCTGTTATTAAAACAATATCATTATGGCTAAATACAAAATATACATCAAAATGGAAGCTAGTTCATGAGAGAATCTGGTTAAAATCAGGATTTGTAGTAGCAAATAAGTATACCGATTTCATACCAAACAATTTTCTATGGCTGATGAAGGAATATATGATGATACATTAAGTATAAAAATATAAGTTCCAAATACATTAAAAATTTTCCAAAATCTTATTAATAGCAATCCTGATATTAAAGCATGGTCATTTTTATTGTATCCAGTAGCATACACACAAGGTAATATAATAACATTTGATATAGAAGTAGTCAACATGCTTAAAGAAAAGGGATTAATATATTGACACCAATTGGTAAACTCTGGAAAACTTCTGACAATAGACAAAATTAAACGGAAATTAAATATTGAAATAGTTCATGGCTACATGTACAAGAATTAAGACAGTATATATTAAGCAAACAAGAAACAATGCAACCATCAATAAGACAGAATGTTTCTAATCTTATAGAACATATAATATTACTAATGAATCAACCCATTACTGGAAAGGGATACTTATCTATTTATAAAACAAAAAAAAAATAAAAACTTATAATAATGACAAAATATGGAATTACTATAGATCAATTAATGGACATGTGCCAAATGACAGAGACAAAAAATTAATTCTTACATCACATCACATTAATTCAGACATCACTTTCATTACATTGGAGACTCTTTACATGGCAATTCATACACAGATCTTACATAACCCCTCATAAAATGGAACTTATGTTTAAGAAAAATATTGGCTGCTGGAGATGTGATTTATCAATAAAAGCAGACTGGCAACATATAGGTTCATAGGTTCATAGGTAGGTACTAGGCTATCAGCCCTAGGGCCCATACAAGCCTAGCCAAAAAATGTACCCTGGCTTTCGCCACCCAAGAAAATTATTTTCCTGTGCCCATGTCGAGCAGAGCCACAGAAGTGATCCCCGGGGTGAATTTCCCATTTCCCATCCAATCATCAAGATTTTTCTTGAAGAGTGCTAATGAGGAGCTCTGTTTGACATAGATAGGTAGTCTGTTCCAGAGTATGGGAAGTCTCTGGGACAGGAATCTATCCCTCCAGCATGTTCTGTTTATTGTGGTGACAAGGTTAAGGTCCCTAGAGAGTGTAGCTAGGAGGGATTGGGATTTCTTTAAGTGGAGCATGTCCAACAGCTCTGGGTTTGACATAGCTTTGTATGTTAGGCAGAGATCACCCCTGAGTAGGCGATATGTGATGGAGTAAAGCTGTAGTTTTTTAAGACAGTCTGCATAGTGCATATGTTTGAGGCCAGTAATCCTCTTTGTGAGGTATTTCTGTGGTCTTTCCAGTTGTTGTAGATGTCTTGTGAGGTACATACCAAAAGGAGCATTGTACTCTATAATGGGTCTAATGAGTGATGAGTGGAGGGGAACAATGACCTCTTTTTTTCTGGATGAGAAACCTTTTGTGATGAGATGAGCCACTTAGAAGGATTTCCTGACCACTGTGGCGATGTGATTATCAAAGGAGAGACTACTGTCCACCTGTGTCCCAAGGTCTCATCACATTTTCTGCATTAAGTAGACTACCAGCTATGTGGTAGTTCATGGGTACAGAGTTTTTACCAAAGGGGATGACAATACACTTTTTGGCATTGAGCTTCAGGCCATGGCTTTGACACCAGGTATCTGTCTCATTGAGGCCCTTTTGTAGTTTGTCCACATCGTTAGGAGTTTCGATTATGGCTCCTAGTTTGCAGTCATCTGCAAACTTTGTTAGCCAAAACCTTCTGTGTTGGCCTGTACTTCAGAGAAGTAGATACCAATGTTCTACGAATTACATTTGATTCAACCATATTGGGATAAAAATAACTTATTTTCTGCAAATGGTATTCAATGACAAATTCCAGATTTCCAAATCTATTATTTTGTTAAATGCACCTGTACCTGACTGTGTACCAAGAACAAAATATGTAATCTTGTGGACTCTCCTAGCCATTGCAAGTAAGAACATTACATCAAATTGGAAAGCCAAAGCTTCTCCAACTTTTAAGCAATTCATGAATATGGTGTCAGCAGTATCGCAATTGGAAATGAACACTATTAAAGGAAGAACTGAAAGAACTACATCATTATATATAGCATGGCAAAATGTAACTGAAATACTGCAGAGTAATGACTGTAGCAGATTATAATCAGGAAACAATTGTATAGAAAGTCAATTATATGCCAACAATAGACACCCTTGTAATTACTTTATTTTGGTTTTAATCTGTGATATCTCTTTAGAGGTTTTAGCCTACCTTTTTAAATAATTTGTAAATACTTCACTGTCATAAATAACCTACATTCATGTTTTCTTGTTTTTGGAAATGAATAAAAATATTTACAAAAAAAAAAAGGGTTCAGTCCCGGGTCCTCTCCTGTTTGTTATCTACTTCTCTGAAGTACAGGCTAACACAGAAGGTCTTTGGCTAACGAAGTTCGCAGATGACTGCAAACTAGGAGCCATAATCGAAACTCCTAATGATGTGGACATGCTACAAAAGGGCCTCACTGAGACAGATGACTGGTGTCAAAGCCATGGCCTCATGCTCAATGCCAAAATTGCATTGTTATCCCCTTTGGTAAAAACTCTGTACAAATGAACTATGACATAGGCGGTAGTATACTTAACACCGAAAGTGTGATAAGAGACCTTGGGACACAGGTGAACAGTAGTCTTTCCTTTGATAATCACATCGCCACAGTAGTCAGGAAATACTTCTACGTGGCACACCTCATCACAAAACCTTTCTCATCCAGAAAAAAACGTCATTGTTCCCCTCTACTCATCACTCATTAGACCCATTATAGAGTACAACCCCCCTTTTGGTATGTACCTCACAAGACATCTACAACAACTGGAAAGGCCACAGAAATACCTCATAAAGAGGATTACCGGCGTCAAACAGATGCCCTACGGAGACCGTCTCAAAAAACTCCAGCTTTACAACATCGCATATTGCATACTCAGAGGTGATCTCTGCCTAACATACAAAGCTATGTCAAACCCAGAGCTGTTGGACATGCTCCACTTTAAGAAATCCCAATCCCTCTGAGCTACACACTCTAGGGACCTAAACCTTGTCAGCACAATAAACAGAACATGCGAGAGGGATAGATTCCTGTCCCAGAGACTTCCCATACTCTGGAATAAACTACCTATCTATATCAAACAAAGCCCCTCATTAGCACTCTTCCAGAAAAATCTTGATGATTGGATGGGAAATAAGAAATTCACCCCGGAGATCACCTCTGTGGCTCTGCTCAACAGTGACACAGGAAAATAATTTTCTTGGGTGGCAAAAGCCACGGTACCTTTTTGGCTGGGCTTGTATAGGCCCCAGGGCCGATAGCCTAGTACCTAGCTAACTATGAACCTATTATTTTGTGGCACTATCATTATTCATTATTATTATTTACCTTGAATATTAGTTTCAAACTACATAACAATGACTATTCACAAACCCTTTGAATAGTGAACAATGTGAAACATGGGCATTTGAAGACTCAACTGCAGTCATTAGGCAGCAGGCATAAAAAACAGAATACAACACCCAACGAAAAGACTATCATCAAATGTAGCAGTTGCATAACTCTCAACCTTCCGTCAACAAAATGCGGAACAACACCTATCATTATGTGGAATAAGTTCTCAGGTTCTTGGATTAATTGCCCAATACCGATACTGTAGTGCAGCAAAGGGAGGGGGGTGCACTCCTGCTGTATTTCCAGTCAGATTAGCCATTAAACCAAGGTCCCAATAGACTAAAGTTGGTGGCATCTCAGGTTGATTTAGAATCACTTATTAAAAAAATAAAGAAAGTTGCCTGGTGCCCTGGCCATATTTCCCATAGTTACTATGAGTACCACAATGGGTCTCTCCAGAAAAGCAGATACTAGTCTAGTGGGACTAACCACAGTCAACAAAGAGGAAGCAAATAAAGAATGAAAATGAAATAAATGGGTAAAATGTGAAACACTTATTAACAATTTCAGCTAGGAAGTTCAGATCATGGTTAACATGTGTCACTTTATACTTCCGAAGTTTTTGGTCAAATTATTATGGTTAAGTATTGTTTAACCTCGATATTATTATTTTTTTAATCTTAACACTGAATGTAGGGCAGACCTTTTCACTGTAGAACAGTGCAAAAGATTAGGACTCAAAATGAGGATTATTCATTATAATGAGAAACTCTAGAGAGGTATAAACAGTTTAAGTTATGTCACATTTGTGCTGCTTAATTTGCTACCTTAAAAGAATTGTCAGCAAACTTCTAAACTTATTTTTTCATTAGTTATGTACAACACCAAAAATAATTCAGGGTGTAGACAGTTCTAGATATTGCAATTAATTTAATCAACAGAACAACATACTTCGCATAAGCATCTACTTTCAGAACAATAAGAAGCATGAATTTCTAATGTCGAGCATTATTAATTGACCATACCTCACTGATTCAGCCAGAACTAGAAAATGTTTTACAGGAACATGAAAAAAACATATGAAGTAAAGGCAGGCACTTTCTGCAAATTCATAGAAGGTGGAGAGGTGTGCATAGATAAACACTGTTTAAGTACAGACAATTAAATATAATATGCACATATAAATATCCTTGCTCAACTAAATGTTTAAATTGTAGTGGTGACAATTTTAAGCTTAGGCACCTGGAAGACATGTGTAGTAACTATATAACTTATTTTGTCCTACCTGACTCTTTTGCTGATGTGAACACAAATGCTCTTAGCAAGCATGTGCAGCCCCAGTGTGTTCTCTGTCTTCAGCAAACATGACTTTATTTATATGCATATATTCCTCCCAAACAAACACACAATAGGTGCTTTAAAAAAAGTAATTAGAAGCCTAATAAATAAAAAAAAAAAAAAAAGAGAGAGACACACTAGTGATAGCAGAAAATCATAGATGATTATTACATACAACTTAAACTCCCTTATAAAGTTAGTAGAACAACATGTTTTGTTTCACCGTGCATTTTCTCAAACTTTAATGTTCGCCTTGAATGACCACAAGTTGAGACAGGGCAAAATAAGGGATGCATGTGTAAATTCTGAACAGCTGAGAAGTTGAAAGGCAGGACAACTGCATATGGTTGGAACAAGAAAATGAAGCATGGCACACAGCTTAAAAAAAGATAATGTCTACCCCAAAACAGTGATAATTGTTAAACTTAACCGATTCATTTAAAAATTCATTAGAACAGTAAGTTTTGCATCATTGTGCATTTTCTGAGAAGATATTTGGTATTACTGTCTGACTCAAATCCTTATTAATTTACTGCAAGAGCAACATTATAACAACAGACCTGGCAGAAATATGAGGAAATATCATGGATGCTCTTTAAAGACATAACAATGCTGTCAAAGGCATAAACAGAACTAAAATAATAAAAAGCAAGTCACCCAGGAACTGTAATTAAGAATCAGAAAACCAAAATAAACACTGGGGAAGCAGACACATAGGAATGGAAGAACACAACTGAAATAAATATACCAGGCAGGAGTTAGTGAGTGATTTAGTCCTAAACTTCAAAAGACTTCATAAAACTGTTCAATAAATCCTACATAGGTTCATAAGTGTGGACTAGGCTGATGGCCCTGGAACTTTTACAAGCCTAGCCCATAGGATTACCCTGGCATTGTGCCACCAGACCTTAGTTCCAAGTGTGTCTGTCGAGTAGAGCCACTGGAGTGATCTCCGGGGTGAATTTTCTATTTCCCATCCACTCATCAAGATTTCTCTTGAAGAGGGCCAGTGAGGTGCTCTGCTTGACATGTATGGGAAGTCTATTAAATAGCATGGGCAGTCTCTGGGTTATGAATCTATCCCTCCAGCATGTTCTGTTGATTGTGGTAATGAGGTTGAGGTCTCTGGAGCATGTGGTGTGGAGGGATTGGGATTTCTTTAGATGTAGCATTTCTAACAGACCTGGGTCAGACATGGCTTTGTAAATCAAGCAGAGATAGCCTCTAAATAGGCGATATGAGACAAAGAATAGCTGGAGTTTTTGAGTCTGTCCATACAGGACAAGTGTTTAAGGTCTAGGATCCTCTTTGTGAGGTACTTTTGCAGCCTCTCCAGTTGTTGCAGGTATCTAGTGAGGTACATGCCAAATGGGGCATTGTACTCTATGACTGGCCTAATGAGGGAAGAGTAGATGGAGACAATGACCTCTTTCTTCCTGGATACAAAACCCTTAGTAATGAGATGTGCCACAAAGAAGGACTTTCTGACCACAGTGGCAATGTGGTGGTCAAAAGAGAGGTTTCTGTCAACCTGTGTTCCCAGATCTCTTATAATGCCTTCTGTGTTCAGTGGACTACCATCAATGTGGTAATTCATGGGAACCGGGTTTTTTCCAAAGGGGATGACGACACATTTTTTTGGCATTGAGCTTAAGGCCATGGTTCTGACACCAGTTGTTGGTCCCAGTGAGGCCTTTCTGTGGGATGGCAACATCACTCGGGGAGTTAATAATAGCTCCCAACTTGCAATCGTCTGTGAACTTTGTCAGCCAGAGTTCCTTCATGTTGGCCTGGACTTCAGAGAAGTAAATATCAAACAGAAGAGGACCTAGGACCAAACCCTGTGGGACTCCACTCATGACTGGTCGGCAGTCTGACTTGGAGTTAGCTACTTTCACACTGTGGGTTCTATCTGTAAGTCAGTTTGCAACCCACCTAGTGATATAGGGGTTGATGCCTAGCGTAGCGAGTTTTTCTATGATTCCTGAGTGGGGAATGATATCAAATGTCTTGGCCTGATCAAGGTAGGGTATGAACCACCTTGCCTTCATTCACAGCTCTGGTGACGGACTCAAAGAAGTCGACCAAGTTCAGCAGGCATCATCTACCCTTCACAAAACCAAACTGTGTGGGATCCATAGTTTGGAGATTCCCTATATCCTTGTTTATTAGGTCCATGATGATGCATTCCATAACTTTGCATATCAGACTCATCAGGCTAATGGGGTGATAGTTCCCAGGGTCTGGTGTCGCTTCTCCTTTGTGGAGTGGGATGACTGTAGCAGTACGCCATTCGGTAGGGACAAAGCCTGAGGTGAGGCTGTGATTGAACAGGGCACACAGGTGAGGTGCCAGTTCACTATGTAATTCATGTAGAACACAGCCAGGGATATTGTCAGGTCCCATAGAAGCTGTATTCTTGGCTTTGGACAGTGCTGTTTTAACCTGTGCAGCAGTAGTACTGGGTGCCTAGCAATCTACTGGTATTGTGATTGGTTCTTTGGGAGGGAGGGGTAAAGTAGCTCAGAGCAAATCTGGGTATTGTCTTGGAGATTCTTTACATAACTATAGAAGGCCTTGTGGTTGTCTTTACTATCTGCTGCAATTCAGTTTTCATAGCTAGCTTTAGAGGATTTGATGAGGGATCTCAACTTTTTGTTGAGGCTGATAAGGGAGTTTTTCCAGTCTTGGGACTTCACCTTATTCCACATTTTATTTTTATTTATTTATTTGCAGTTGGTTTACCAGGATAGTCCACTGGGCCAAAATGAACCCATTTTCAATGGAGTCCTGGGGAGAAAATCTCCAAATAATCTAGGTTACAGTAAGTTATTATACAAAAATTAAGATTCAAACAAACAATTGCAGCAGTACATGAAACATTAGAGGTAATACAGACTTGTGATGAAACTTACATATGATACAGACTAAGAGAGGAATGTTGCAAAGTAAATACTGAAAAGACATTATATATTAGGAAGCATACACATTAGGAGGTTCAGTCAAGTGAATTTTAGGAAATACCATAGGAAATAATAATAATAATATAGGAGTTAGGTGAAAATAATAGTACATTTGTGGTGTAAGCAGGAGAAGGGAGGAAGATGGAGATTGCCAATGTTAGTTATGTGGGGTGGGAACAAGAGCATTCCCACTGAGATACTAGATGTGAATGGAGAGATTTTTTGAAAATGAAGTGGTTACAGGTTGTGCAAATGGATGGTGGTAGGGAGTTCCAGAGGCATGCTAGGCTATAGGATAGAAGATTTTTTCCTGGGGGACGATTGGTATGTAGATTTCTAGTAGATTTTGATTGTTAGACCTTAATACTCTTTCAGGTAGGTGCATTTTAAAAGCAGTAGAAAGGGAGGGACAGAGAGAGGGGTTGAAAATGAGCTTGTGTGCAAGACTTAGTTGAGTATAGGTGAGGTGATTGGGTAGTTATAGCCATTTTAGTTTTTGGAGAGCGGAACAGTGGTGGGTGGAGGATTTGTGACTGGTAGCAAATTTGGCAATTTTGTTATAGCAAGAGGAAAGTTGCATTATTATAGAGGACTGTAGATTAGTTAGGAGTGGAGCTCCGTAGAGAAGGGAGGGGATAAGAAAGGAAGTAGAAAGAGTGATTTTAGTGGCAGGTGTAAGGTAATGGTTTTGTCGGTAGAGCATACCTAGTTTTTGATGGGTTTTTTTGATATTTAGTTGAAGGTGGGATTTGAATTTGAGCTGGTTATCAATTTGAACCACAAGTAACTTGGTCTCTGTCACCAGTTCTAGAGGTGAGTTATTTTGACTAGTAATAGAGAAAGTGTTTATATCGAAGGAGGTGACTTTAGAGGGGGTAAATAACATTAGTTTGGTTTTAGAGGCATTGAGTGCTAGGTGATCATCAGTTTCCTCCTTCTGTTGTAGAGTTTGTCAGTGGCAGGGGACCACCAGATTGGCTTCCTTTTTTTGGAGGACAGCGTCATGGTTCTATTGGCTATGGCGAGATCCATGCAATTGTGTACGTGTTCGTACAGTGCATTGGTGTATGATTCAGTGGTTATGCAATTATTCTCCATTTGCATGGGTGCAGTAAAGTTAGCCACCTCTGTTTTTAGGAGCCCAAAGCTAGCCTTGGGGAAGTTTTTCATGATTCTTACCTTTGCGGGGGGTGGAGGATGGGTGGGAGGGATGTGGATTTCCAAGGTGATTAGTTTGTGGTCGGATCTAACCAGGGAGGTCAAGGTTGTTGCTACTTCTAGTGGGGGTAAGAATGAGCTGGTCCAGGGCATTGGACTTAATGAGTTCCAGGAAATGTTGGGCAAGTGTATTGGTACACGAGTAGTTTTCCCAGTTAATGGAGGGGTAGTTGAAATCGCCTAGTATGAGAGTGTTAGGTTGGACCCTAATATTCTCCAGGGTGCTTAAGAACGTGGAACATGAGTCTTGGGACATTGTTAGGGACCTATAGCAGGCTACAACCTGAATCACTGTCTTACCCAATGTTAGCTGCACATGAAATATCTCAGATGCATTATGTTGGGTTACCAGTCTGGAGGTGTGCGCATCCTTTATGAATATGGAAACACCACCGCCTTTGGAGCTTCGGTCCAAGTTTTGGGGCCGAAAGGTGTGGAATGAGTTATAGCCTGGTAGTGCAGGGGTGCTTTCTACTGCCTTGAATCAGGTCTCTGTTACAGCACAAATGTCAATGTTCTCCATTTTAAGGAGTACTTCGAGCAAGTGCATTTTGAGATTTAGACTTCTAGCATTGAGCAGCATGACCTCAGATTGCATTTGTTTGTAGCTGTTACAGTGGTAATTTGGTCTTTGGAACACCGCATAAAAAAAAGGCACTATTTTGGTGGCAAGAGCCTTGGCCAGTATCCGGAAGCCCAGGGGGTGACAGATGCAGGTCATCTCTGGCAAAGCATCGAGGTCTGTCATTCATGTCATCCCAGGCAGACAGATACTGGATCCCCCTTAGAATGACACCAGAAACTTAGCCAATTGTTGAAATCAATAATTTTCTGCTTGTACTGTGGTATCATTCTGAGTATTGTGGTGGTGGTGCTGTGGTAGCGTTGTCGCCTCACAGTTAGACGTTGCCCGTTCGATTCTCAGTTAGAGCGTCTTCTGTGTAGCGACATGCATGAATGGGCGTTACTTCATTGAAGGTTGTGCGTTAGGCCCGGCATGACAGTATGTAAAAATCTACTGCCAATCATTAGCGGACCGGAGTTCCGCTGTGGAGACCCCTAACCGGGAAAAGCCGAAAGACACAAACAAACTGTGGTATCATTCTGGGTGACGGTAGGAGGCTACTCAGTGCTAGGGTCAAACCTGCCTGGGCTATATAATCTGAGAGCTCCTCCATGTCTCTTTTCATGTAGTCCAGGGAGGTATGTCTCAGGTCATTCACACCCACATGTACAATGACAGAGTCATATTTGAACCTGTTGTTGAGGGACCTGAGTGTATGCATTATGTGGCAAATCCTGGCACCTGACAGGCAGCTGACTGTTACTTTCTCCTTATTCAACCTAGTGAGTGGGACATCAGTGTGCCTCACTATCAAGTCACCTATGACTGGTGTGTTGGGCATGCTGTTCTGCCTTAGGGGCTTTGGTTGAGTGGCACACTGTTTAGGAGAGTTGTGTGTCTCGTGATTAGTGTTGTGTTGTGGTGGTCGAGTGTATTTTTGCCTTGGAACTTGTTTCAAGCTCCGAGGCATGATACATTTATTTCACATATGTAGTTAAGCTATTGTCGCCTGCTTCCCTAGTGTTTAAAACAGAAAAATATGAACTGCAGGATAAAGCGATGAACCTTGAAAAGTTAACTGAGCATGCAGTCACAAAGTAGGCAAGTGTGAAGATTCTTTGCAGTCCTATCTCAAGCACAAGACAAGGACATCAGATAAACATGAAAACAGACAACATTAATGTCTAGATCACATAGACACCTTTTCAAAAATAATTTGTGTTACAATTGCTACAGATTTCCCTCTCCTGGAATTCATTAGTAAAGCAGCACAACTGCAAGTGAAACTACTGTTCTGCTTCTACAACTGCACATATTATAAAGTTTTTTCAGCCCCACCCTCATAAAAAAAAATCATCAGGCATGATGCAGACTCAAAGTACAGCAAAAGAATGTAATGAATAGTATTCATCTCAAAAGCAGCAAAACATTTACCAAAAAAATTGCAGTCCTCCCCTTGCAGGATCCATAGCAATGTTGGTTAGGCACTGCTTCAGCAAAATAAAGACCACCAGAAACATATAATCTAAAAAGAAGTTCCTACTCCTGCGCAAGAGTGTTTTCATGCACCTAGGAAGGCAGAGTGAAGGGCAGGATCACATGCAAATTATAAACAGGGTGTGCATAATTGTACATAGGGTATCTCCCAGGGAAAATTGTAGAGGAGGGCGTAATGTACTCTGAAATGTAGCAGAATGATGGGCGACTTGTCGGGGAATCCTGAGAGCGCGAGATAGAACTTTTAAGCAAGACGGCTAGTTGTATAGCTAACAGTATGAAGATCATCATGTGAAATGAGAAAATAAATGCTTCCCCTTACCTTAATAATTATTTTCAGTGGTGGGCTCGACAGGTAGGATAAAAAACACATCAGGGAGAAGAAACAGTGGATATTATCTATTAGTTGTCCTTTTAAGTTTCCCCCTCTGATTACTTGTCTTTGGATCGCAACAATATATTCAATACCTAGCAAACTATACTTCAGTAGTTGGATCAGTTATCCTTGCCAGTCACCTGCACTGTCCTGACAAGGCACCAGGATGTGATGGACAGTAGTTTAGATATAGCTACAAATGTCCATTAGTATGTGTCGAGCAATAATTGTAATCCCAGAGCAACCAATTTAATTAGAGAACTACAGTTCAGATCTAACCATTTGGTTACATAGAATTATGTGAATGCTGTAAACAAAGGGTTTGTAACCTTTCCCAGACTGTGATCCATGAATCTGTCAGTCAGAAAAAGTCTACTTGCAAATGAACTCCTTGTGGTGATCATGCTTGCAACATTGTACAAGTTTAACAAACATTCATTAGATGAAGAAATCAATTGACATAATGGTTAAGGTCTTTGCCTCCCATATACTAGGCACAAGGTACAATCCCAAGCTCCGGCAAATGCCTGTTTGGAGTTTGCACATTCTCTATGTGTCTCTGTGGGCCTCCTCCCACCTCTGAAAAACATGCTGTGTGTTACCATCCCAAACTTACCAAAGAATGGAGCTGCAAGCAACACCACAGACTCTGCATAGTGCCCTACAGGGGAAAGAGTTGTGAAGACCAACTGCTTTAGGTATCTACTGTTGTGTGCAGTATCTTCAAGATAACAGAACCCAGATCACAGACTGCATACAGTGGCAGGGCTAGCCACTTGATGGTGTAAAATATGGTTCTACATAATTCAGTTGTCTTGACTAATGTCACCAAAATGGGCAGGGATATTTGCTGGTAATAAGTGGGTTGAGGACCTGGTCTACTCCAACCTATGCCAAGGACCATGAGGTATGTATGTGCCCCTATTGACCGGTGTGTGTCTGCCATAAAGCCCAGCAGCCCTGGGTCAGTAAGCTACTAGCTAACCAGTGTCCAGTTGTATGGGTTACCTGAGATAGCTCTGTTGAGAGAAAGCTGGACGTAAAATCAACCAACTTGCCAAACATGAACTAAAACTGCTACACTAAGTGTAGGTTCACTGTCAGAACAGAGTTGGAAGTAGTTGACATGATGGAAATGAGGTAGCTGGTCATCCTATGTATCCAGGAGACAGTGCAGAAAAGCCACTTTGCTTGAGATCCAAAGTCAACTACTCAGGAGGAAGACAGAATAGAAATGGTGTGGGAATTGTGATGAGGGAGAAATTTCAGAAGACAGTGAAGGATGTCATCAGAATTAGTGAAAAACTCAGACTCCAGCCTAATGATAGGGCAGTATTCATAATCTCAGCCTATGCCCCACAGCAGAGTTGTGATGGTGAGGAAAAGAGTGCATTCAGACAGCAGATGTAGGACTTACTAGATAAAGCAGGACAGCATGATCTGGTGTTGATAATGTGTGACTTGAATGCGCATATCGGTATAGACAGAACAGGATAAGAGGATTGCCTGGGTCCACATGGGTGGGGCAGCAGGAATAAAGAGGAGGAGGCCACTGTAGACTTCTCTCTGGAAAGTAGCTTGATAGTAGCCAACACAAAGTTCAGAAAGAGAGAGAGTCACAATCACATACAAGAGTGGCCAACATGCAAGACAGGTAGATTTCTTCCTAGTATGGAAAGGGCACGGGGGTAGAATCAGAGATTGCAAAGTCATTCCCAGTGAAGCCCACAGCATAATATACTAATTTCCACAATCAGCTGCAAGCAGTGGTCAGAGAAGGCTCTAAGGTCAACAAACACCAGGCTGAAGTCCTAGAAGTTGACTGGAGAGAAAGCACAACAGTTCAAGGAATTACTCAGGGCTCTAGCACCTCAAGAAGAAGAGGCAATATGTGGAGCTGAAGAAGAAAGGCAGTGCCTCAAATCAGCATGTGTGAGGACTACAGAATAAATATGCGACTGAGCCCGGTAGAGAATTAGGGTACTTAAGGAGAGCTGGTGGTGGAATGCAAAAGCCCAGGAAGTCATCAAAAGAAAGGAGGAGTGCAGGAAAAAAGTGGAAGGTACAAAAGATGGGCCAGGCTAAGAAGGAATACTGTTGGCTAACAGGCTAAGAAAGGAATAACAATAGTAGTAATACCAGCTTTTGTATAGTGACTCAGTAGATGGCACAAATAAACTATATATCAGGTTGTAAGGCAAAGACAAAGATAAAGAAGATAGTCAGACACCCTTCATAAGGGATGCCAGCAACAACCTGCTCACCAGGCCACAAGACATCAGAACTTCCAGCAGCTGCTGAATGAAGAAAGCCCCATAGAAGCTGTACTGCCCCAGACAGCCTATGATGAGAGAAGAGGAGGAGCCCTCCACAGAAGAAGTAAGAACAGCACTAAAGAAAATGAAGTCAGGGAAAGCAGCAGGCTCAGATGAGGTCACAGCAGATATGAAATTCAAGATGCATGATGAGATAAGGGTGAAATGTCTCCTGAGGGTACTCTGCAGTGTGGAGAGAAAGGCACATCCCAGATGACTGGAGAATAAGCAGACTAGTGCTAGTGTTAAAGAACAAAGGGGACATACACAATCGAGGGTGGTACAGAGGTATCAAACTCCTGCCACATTGCATTAAAGTTCTGGAGAGGGTGACTGATAAATGAATACTCAGTGTAGTAGAAAGTAAGATGGCAGATGAGCAGTTTAGATTCAGATCAGGATGCAGCACAACTAACCCAATGTTTGCAGTGAGAAAGATAGTTGAGAAGATAGAGATGAGGAAAGAGTCCGACTGGGCATTCTTAGACTTGGAGAAAGCATACGACAAGGTCACAAGAAAGCTGATTTGGGCAGTCCTGCAGTGGTTCAATGTCTCAGAAACCTTGGTAGAATTAGTGCAAGTTATGTACAAGGATCCAGTGACTCAAATACAAAGAGTGGTTTTCCTCACAAAGGGGTTCCTAGTGAGAGTGGGTGTACATCAGGGTTCAGCTCGGAGCCCACTGCTGATCATAGTGGTGATGGATTATATTAGCAAACAGCTCAGACAGGACGGATCAACAAAGTTGTTGTATGTAGATGGTGTGGCATTACAGGCAGACTCCAAGCAAGAACTTCAGCCAAGGATAGGGGAATGGAATGCAAAATCAAAGTCACATGGGATGAAACTGAGTACAGATAAGACAGCTGTAATGGCAGAAAATGGTGGAAATCAGAAGAAGATGAGAGTATGAGAGTTCATAGGTAATCCAAAGGGCTGAAGTGAAGTCTGATATCCCAACTGTGACCCAGAGGGTGACAGGACTAACAAGACATAGATTATAAAGGACAATTCCAGATAAAATCACTTTAGCTACCAGATGTAGGACACTGTCTCTCTGCAGCCGCACTGAATGAATTTTACAACCATATCAGCAATTACACTAGCTTCCTGAGATTCACAACCTGTCACAAGAAGACCTCTGTCAACTTCTTACACATAACCATATCCAAGTACACTGAAAACAAATGCCTCTCCAACAATCTGTTCATAAAACCAACCAGGGTTAATGCTTCTGCACAGTAAAAGCATCCATCCCCAGATCACAAAGAGAAATGTTATAAAATCTCAGGGGATGAGAATTGCACTTGTCTCCAAAGAGGTTAGATCTCATCAGCCTACACCAAGACTTTCTGACTAGGGGGTACAACAATAGATTAATGAATTCCATCCTCAACCCATTAGAACATTAAAAGAGGCAGAAGACCCCATTTTGAAGGACCCCCCCCCCACTGGGAGACTCCTAAGGCTCACAAAAAACAACCCCAGGATCCACAGGAGGACAAAAGAAAAAGAAGCAAGGCACTCACTTTTACAGTAGATTACAGAGCAATCAGAAAGATCATGACTGACAACTGGGTAATGATTACAGACAATAAACTGGAAAAAACTTCTAGGACCTCATCCTTGTTTTGTATACAAGAGAGCCAGGAACATTAGGGACTGGGTAGGTTGCCAATTCAGACCAGAAGAGGACAGCAGAGGAACTTACCTTGGTCTCTCCCCTTTTTGCACTTACTGCAAAAACATGAGCACCAAGAACTACTTCTTTTGTTCAGTACTCAGGGGAAAAATCAACAGCACTTGTTCTGGTGATTGCAACACTACTTTTGTGATATACTGTGCACAGTGTAATGCCTACAGTTGTTTTTACATAGAGAAAACTGTGAACAAATTCAAAATCAGAGTAGCACTCCAACTGTCTGACATCAGACTCCAGATCCTCAAAACCAAATAGCAAAACACCAGACCTCCCAACCATTCCGAATTACTTGGTTTTTACCGAGTTTTGGGGTCCAAATGAACACCCTTCATTTCCGATTTTTTTCACGCTGTCGGAGCTGACATCATCATGTGCAGTTGGAATTGAGCGCTCAAGGAACATCATTTCCAGCTGGCAGGAATGTGGAACTGCTAGAACAGCGCTGAAACAGCAGTTCGCCAAGCGGGCAGAGTTTGCAAGCAGGGATTACTACTCAGGGCAGAGTTATTATTTAATGGCAGCGACGACGGAGGAGGAACGGGAACTACTGGCAGCAACAACGGAGGATGACTACTCAGGGTAGGAGTGTGTGTGTGTGTGTGTGTGTGTGTGTGTAAATGCCCCCATATAATGGGCTTGGTGGCTAGAGGTATTCAGGCTCAAACCCTGTACCTTTGGTACAGGGTAAAAGGAGCCTACTATCCCTAGCCACCACCATTTCTGAGTGAGAGGTATGTAAACTTTTTCACCAAATCGGATACTATCCAAAGAATTTGACTCAGCAGTGGTTAAGCATGATCCATCCATTCAATAAAAATGAGTCACATCCATCTCCTATAGCGAGCAAGTGAACAGTCACCACCATTTACAGAGTTTACCAAGCAAGCAGAAGCCAAGTAGATTGCCATGCCTTTTTATTTCGTGTAAATAATGCAGCTTCATTTTGTCATGATTTTATCAGTAAGTGGGACAAAATGTTTTGAAACTATGCCCCCCTCCTCAAAAATGTCAGACATTTAAAAATCAATGGACTCTAACATTTCATTTTAGGCACGTTGCAGAATTGAAGGTAGTGCCCTTTTAACTAAGTAGCTTATTTTATCTTAGCTGCTTATCACACAACCATAAACACTATATGCTGCTAAAAAGGAACCGACTCTCATATGCTCTGTAAGACCTAACTAGATCACCTCCAAGTCAACTTTACAGATGAGTAAACAGGATCAGCACTTTAAACATTTACTCAAATCCTTCAACACTACACTAGTTTAATACATAATCTCTGAATATTATGTAGGAGTATTGCATCTGTTTTAATCTGCCATAACTTATTATTTGAATAAATGGAGCTCGCAACAAAAGCTGAAGTTTTCTGTATTCCTGTATAGCTTGCTGTCACATGATCTAGAGATGTCAGTTTACTTCAGTCTGTAGTGAATCTAAAACTAGCAACATAAGAGGATGTTTAAAATTGCAAGACTCCTAGGACAAGTGTGGAATAATACTGACTCAATGCTATAGTGAATGTGTGCTAACAGTTGAAAGTTATGCTCTGAGCTTTGTCCAGATTTTTTTTGTACTAAGAGTTTAGTGAGCTATGATGAGAAGTAAGAACATTTCTTTTGTGCTAAGAGTTTAGAGCGATGATAAGAAGTGAGCACACAATTTGTATTCCCCCATTATTGTTTTTGTGCTAACAGTTCAGAGATATGGTGAGTGAGAAGTGAGAACTGAATTTGTATTCCCCCATTATTGGCTTTGCTGTTTGTCCATGCTTTTTGTGTTGAGGTTAAGAGCTATGTTGAGAAGTGAGAAATGAATTCACTAAATGATGTATATTAAGTTTCAGTCTTCCTATTTTTCAGGCAGCTGCTGATTTGGCATAGTGGTATGTTGTTCTGACTGTAGTGCATATGAGAACTGAATTTGTATTCCCCCATTATTGGCTTTGCTGTTTGTCCATGTTTTTTGTGTTGAGGTTAAGAGCTATGTTGAGAAGTGAGAAATGAATTCACTAAATGATGTATATTAAGTTTCAGTCTTCCTATTTTTCAGGCAGCTACTGATTTGGCATAGTGGTATGTTGTTCTGACTGTAGTGCATAGAGTCCTGGGTTCAAAACCTGCCAGTGAAATGCATGATGGTAACACAACATTTTAGTCTAGCGACATTTCAAAATTATACAAGCAATGTTTAAAATGTGTCCCTGGTTTTTGACCTTTTGCCCCCCCCCCCCCAAAAAAAAATGAAATTGAAAATAAGTGCGAGATGCTGTGCAAGATGCCTATGGCTTACACTACTGTCATTCTATTTATAGTGTGGGTGTGGAAGCAGACTTTTATGATAGAAAAGTTCTGAATTGGGCAGTTTTGTCATTATTGGTTCATGTGTTTTGTTTCATTGCCTACAGTACAGATTACTGGTAAAATGTTCAAACAATAAATTTAAAATGTGCTCTAACGTGTGTTGTATTATACAAGGAATATAATTTAATAAAGTCAGGAAGGTGTATAAAGAAAAGAACACATGTATGTTTCTTGTTTTGTGTGCATGGGGCCAATGATTTGAAAACAGTCCAAAGGTAATCTTTATCCACCACTGGCCAGATGCATTTTCTTTGGATGTGGTGTGGGTTTCAATGCTGTTTCAATGAATGTGAGTTTCAAGGGCAAAGACGTTTTAATGTCAAGCCTATTTTCATTGTGAGACAGTAACAGTATTGCTTTGTTTACCAGATGATGTCTTTTAGTGTTTCTGCATTGTTGTGCTGTAAAATGTAAAAATAAAATCCAAATCATTGTAGAAGTAAAGCAGTATGCATACATTAGTGTTTATGGTAAATGGGGCGAAATAGCCAGGTAACGGGACATTGGAATGGCTGCAGGGGGACTCTGGTGCCATGTTTTGGTTGTCTGTTCTTCAGTTTGCATTCGAAAGTTGGTATCCCACAATTCCATTGGAGTGGGTGGGGGTTACATAATTATGTATGCAAATTATATGTTAATCAGCATACAGATTTGTACCTATTTTTTATGGGCCTTGTCCAGATTTTTGATGTTTCCAGGTTGAGAGGTATGCGAAGCACTGCCATGATTTCACAGACCACAGAGGTTTCAACTTCCACATCCTGGACAAGCTCACTATAGGTCCACTCAAAGGAAACAAAAATGCAATCTTTGAAAAAAAATGGAGTTAAGCTGGAAGATCAGGCTGGACTCCCACCAGTACACTGGTCTAAACTCATGCATTTCCATTAAAAGTGTGCTTGCACTCAGGAAACTAAACCATAAATCATACAGTTGAAACAACTAACCCAGGATTTGGAACCCCAATTACTGCTGTTAACATGAAAAAGTCAATAAAGTAATCATGTTTGTAAATCAATGCATCTACATTAACATGGTTTATCTGGTAAACTAGTAACATGGAAAACAAGCCACATTATTATTTTTTTATTTATTTTTGTATGATTTCTAAATGTACACAAATCTGAAAAGTAACTAGCAAGGATTTAGAAGCATTTTTTTACCTCATGATGTGCACAAACAAACAACTTTCAGTTATTTAAAATGTGTGTGCTTTTTTTTTTTTTTTTTTATCTACTACAGATTTGGGACTTGAGCTTTCCTTTTGGTGCTAAGAGTGAGGAAAATGTGGCCAACCTCTAGTCTCCCAGTTGGACAGCCCACTCCCATACTGATTACATCAGCTTCTTACATAATCTAACCCCACCATGGGCCCCATGGCACCACCTCCTCCTCTCAGAAGATTGGTTAACTGCCCTTTAACCTGATCCCTCCCAGTTTCCAGCCCTTAATCTAGCCCTTTGTTGCAATAACTTTACCAACTGAAACATGAAGACAGGAAGACTCTGAACAGAAAAGCCCTGACTTCATCACCTGGAACTTGAAGAGAGGAAGAATCTGAACAGAACAGCCCTCAGTAACTCCTAGACTCATGGAAAAGCTTGACAATGAAGACCCCGGATGGCAGTACCATAATACCATGATCTAGGACCAAGAGCATTCCACGTCTCACTACGACTACCCCACAGCAACCAGGTATAGATACTGTAGCCACTGGGCCTGCATTTAACAAAATTTGTATGATCTGTAGTACAATGGGAATTGTTGTTCTGGGGCACTACTCCACACTGCTATATTCTTTACACCACAGGCACAATTTGCCTATGCTTAAAGAAGATTTGAGATTCGTATGTTTGTTAAAAGTTGTTCTATACTCTGCAGTTCACCACTTGGTAGATTTTTATTCCATGGGCACAGAAAGCCTACACAAAAGGTTCTGAGGTCTCAGAGATTCCTTACTTTTTATTTTTTTCCCTTCTACTTGTGCACATCCACGAGCTCTGTAAAAAATGAGCACTGTTACTTGTTTTTCACTGTATGCTACTTTTCTGGATGCATGTATTGTTCAAAACTAGGAATCACCTAGTGTAGCTTTAAGTGACTACCCCCCCCCCCAATAAATAATAAGGTCCGTCTTAATCAAGAAGAAGAAGAATGTGGACTGGTCACATTAATCATGTACATGAGCCTCTTATAAACAAGCACTGTAAACCTTTTCTGTTATACAAGAGAATATTAGCCTTTCGTATTATACAATAGGAGGTAATGAGCCCTGTAAAAGTGGGGACAGCCTCACACATCACATGTGATAGACTGGAAAAAATTCTGTAATAAAGTTTTCATACTTAGCTCCAAGGAATATGAGCCCCACTGATGCAGACACAGCCTCTCATTTTACATGTGTTACAAAACAGACTAATAAAATCTGGTGATAGCCTCGTAAAAGCAGGCATTTTCAATGTTCAAAGTGCAAACCACTCCATTACATGGACCTGACGAAGCTCAGGCAAAAGTATATAATTCTATAGTTCGAGCTCATAAGATATTGTGTTTTATTTGTTACAAGTTAAAAATAAAAATAAAACCTTTTAACTAAGAATAAGGTTCCACAGGCTGCTGAGCTGGTAAACAACCCTCATGGGTCTTTCAGAAATATTCAGATAAGGGACTAAACTCTAAGCTTTGGGATTGGCTCCTTGTTTTTCCATCTCCCAGATATTCCTCCAATCAGCTCCCATGGACCCTCCTACCACTGTCTGCGACTGCCTTTAAATAACCTGCATTTGCATTTGTTTCTGTCCTGTAACTCGTCTAGTGCAGATACAGATTCTTAGTTTTAGCACTTAAATTTGCTTATTCATGCTCAGCACTTGTTCAGAACTTGCAAGCACTAAATAAGCTACTAAATAGTATAGCACTCAATCTTCCTCATTACCTAGAGGAAAACAGTTTTTGTTTTTTACAGAGATAGTAGAGACTTTAAAAAAGGCCATGTCTTCCTGTGGCCTAGATCTAATAGAGCTATGGGACAAGAAAATAATTACAACAAGACTCCAGTTGTTCAGACATCAAGAGACAGACTGGAGAATAACACAGGGATGTCAAATGCAGATGGTTTAACATCTGCATTAGAGACTGACAATGTTGACAACCCAGTAAATACTGTGTCCACTGAGAATAACAATGCTAACATGAGTAAAGGAACTGTGGATATGAGAAATAAAACCATAAATAAGATTAATGGAAAAATGAAAGGACTGACCAATGTATCATTAACTACATCTAGTGAACAACTCATTACTAATAATGATGTTCACAAATGTTCTCTAGACACAGAACCACAAGTAGTTAGACCCAAGATCCCTAACTATGACAGACATACTAAGGATTTTCCACAGTTCCCCCTCCCCATATCTGTGGAGAGAGGGTTGAGAAGGGACCGTTCTGTCAGTCGAGGCAGAACCAAGAAAAAATTGTCCTTACAGAGACAATCGAACCAAACTATCAATAGAATGTGCCAACTGACAGTAACAACTTAGTCTTTAATATCTCAAGAAGAGTACTATCAATAGATGAAATTAATGTTTTAAATAAAGGACTGGATTTTATTCCTACCTGTAATAATTTAACAGATGTTTTGATAGATATCAAAATGTTTTTGAGAAATGTACTCTTGAATTATGAATTTGGTTCAGTATCTGATTACACAAGAACTGACTATAAGAAGCCAAGTACATATATACCAAACAGTCATCTAGTGACTGAAGTGTTTTATAACTTGGTAGAGGATGAACTACATAATTATAAGTCAATTAATAGTAATAGATTTAGAAAGAAAAACATCAACTTTACATCTAGAGATAGGAAAGCATTAGCTGACTTGCGAAATGACAAGACAATTATGATAAGACCAGCGGACAAAGGAGGTCCAATAGTTATAATGGATTATGATAAATATCAAGAAGCCATGTTGACACTATTGAGAGATGTTAAATACTACAAATTGATTGATTTTGATAAAGTTGAAGTAATTAAAAGACAGATTTTAAATTTAACATCAGATTTAGTTAGTAGTCAAAATATCACTGCAGATTTGGGTAACTTCTTATTAGTGGAATTTCCTTTAATTCCCGCCATACAAGGACTACCCAAGATTCATAAAGACAGTTTGAATCCACCTATGAGACCTATAGTCTCTGGGAAAGGTTGGTGCACTGAACCTTTCTCCATATATGTTGAGAAAACATTACGACAAATTTTGAATGAAAATATACATGTTCTTAAAGACACCAAACAATTCTTGGTAGACTTGTATGAGTTTTGTAACATCGAAGGAATAGAATTAGATACGTATTTTGTAACCCTTGATATACAATCATTGTTTACAGTAATATCCAACAACATAGGCATTGATTTTATTCAAGAATATTTACACCATCATAATAGTTATGATTGAAGGCAAATAGATTTAATAAGTCTATTTTTAGAAGTTATTCTAGAGAACAACATTTTTATCTTTGATAAATGTGTATATGCTCAGTGTGATGGCGTAGCTATGGGCACATCATGTGCCAATAGCTATGCCAACATGGTCTAGCCCATTGGGAGGAAGAATGCTTGTTTAAATGTGACATTTATAGGAAACATACTTTATTTTATCGTCGATTTGTAGACGATGTGTTTCTGTTATGGAAAGGAAATGCAATAGAATTGGAAAATTTTAAATCAGAAATGAACAGCATGACAAGCTATTTGAAATTTACACATAATTATTCCAATGTTTATATAGAATATTTAGATTTATACTTAGAAAGAGTCATGGATAGATATATTAACACAGGAGTATTTAGGAAACAATGTCAAAGAAATAACTTATTACATAGGCGAAGCATGCACCCTCAGTACATTTTTAGAAACATGATTAGAGGGCAAGCCATGCGTATATCACGCCTAAATGCTACAGATACAGGCTTTTATGATGCTATAGATGTTTTTAGAGACAGACTTACTAATCGTGGATATAGAGAGATGGAAATAGACAAAGACCTATCTGATGTAAATGAACTTAGACAAGATAGAGCAGCACCCTATTTTTCTACAAGAATAGTTTTACACAAGTCTAATAGACTTTTAGACAAGAATATTAAAATACCTATGTTTTATACTAATGATAATAATGCCATATACAATATTATTAATGACAACTGGAAAATACTTATGAGTGATAATGAAATCAGAAATATAGTTGGTGACAAACCACACTTCAGATTTAAAAATAAACCGAATCTGAAGAGACTGTTATGTGATAATTTAGATAGAGATGTATATAGTAATTTCGACAATACTAAACTTTGTGGACACTGCAATTTCTGCAGATATATTAATACAAACAGTGAATTCATTCATCCAGACACAGGACAAAGTTATAGCTTTAGAATAAATGCTACATGTGACACAGAAAACATTGTCTAGCTCAATGTGAAGCCTGTAGTTAATTTTATATAGGAAAAACCAACAGAGCTTTTAGAATTAGAATCAGAGAACATTTGTATGCCATCACAACACAGTATTTAAATAATGCCTTGGCTAAACATGTAAATATATACAACAGTAGTCATACATTTATATTTGCAGCTATAGACATTATCAAACCTATTATTAGACAAGGTAATATAAGAAACAATACAGAAAAAAGAGAAATAGAATGGATTTTAAAACTCAGAGCGGATAGAAATCATGGTCTAAATGAAAAAGCTTCACTTAAACCCATTCTAAAAGCTCGATAAACATCTAAATAGTTTTATATGTATTCATTAAACACATAGTTTTAAATGTTATAATTTATAATGTGAGACATATTTATTAATGATTTTTCTCATAAAATGTGACTTACTAGGTATCTTATACAGAGTTAAGGTTAAGATATGCCTTTAACAACTGAATTATGTCATTATTGTACTGAGTATTTAAATGTGATTGTTTTAGTGATGTACTTGATGGTCTGAAGAAGCTATTGTGAAAGCGCTAACCTGTGCGCATATTAAACCTGTTTTATAACTAAAGGAATTATCTTGTGCTCTAAATCCGTTTGTATGGTCGCACACATCAAGGAACTGTTTGCTGTTGTCACTACAATTTTATTTTGTGCTTGGTGTGTGGAGTTTACTCCTTCTGGTGTAGTTTGCTGTTTTTATTTGTTTAAAATCTAGTACATCTCTATTTAATTTCTTTATTTTCTGATCCTTCAATTTGGATTCATAGATATTTAAATTAAATTGCAGTGCTGCTAGTTTATTGATTTGATAGGGAGTTAAATTTACTTTCTCTAATTCTAATTGCTTTTTTTTATCTGTTGTGCAATTTTATCTTCTTCTGGTTTAAAGTACTCTATTATGAGTTTGATGTAGCGAAAGCTTGTTTCAAGATTGATAGCTTGCCAGCGTGCTAACAATTCAGGATGCTGATTGCCATAACTGGGCATGCATTTAACACGAATGCCTCTGGGTATGACTTGGTGATGTAAGCATGCTTCAAGATGAAAGCATTGCCAGGTTAATCTCTTTAATTGGAACGCTACAGTCTCAACATCCTTCAGGATTGCATCAAAGTTGGTGTTATCCACTGCATCAGAGATTTCTTTAGTCACATTTGAATCATTCAAGTCAAAGTGCAAATTCAATAAGGGATTCATACTGGTTTCAACATTATCAGCATTTTTACCATGGATAAAATCAATGTTGGCAAAGTTTCCTTTGTACCTAGCAACATTCGTTTCATTAGCCATGTGCAGTGGCATAGTATAAAGTGAAAATGAGAAAAATGAGAATACCTTTCCACTGCTAAAGTTGAACTGCCAAAGAAAGAAAACAGCAAAAACCAATGGGACAAACAAACAAGGCTGGTACAACAAAGCGTCATATATTTGGATGTGAAACAAAACAGCGCTGTCCTCAAAAATGTCTTTTTTCCGTTAAAAGCAGAGTTTAATTCTCCAAAGTTAGAAAGTAACAATAAAAAGTCCCTTTTCTTTTACAAACGATAAGTGCTTTCAAATAATCTTCTTCAGATAGTTAAGAGACATGGGACACCGATTTTGCTTATATAGAAGTTGCTTAAACATCTGAACAATGAAAATTCATATGTTTTACATTTCATCCAATAAATTTTCATATTTGTCCATCGTATTCAACGGCTATTAGAGCCAATGGAAGAGCCCTATTGCCGACACACCTCCATACTGCTTGGATGTGAACTCGTTTCCTTCATTATGGACTTCCTATATTAAAATTAGCTAAAAGATTAATGAATGGGAAGAGCTAGTCTCCAATCACCTAAGTACTGAAATCCAATCACTTTCAGAGGTTGCTACAGCCTATGTGAGCTTAGACCGTCTTACTCTTATGTCGGCCAATACTAGACTGCCTTTACTACACAGGCAGTTTCAAGAGAATAACACTAACCAAGCTTGGTTGTCATTCAGCTCGTACTTTGACTATTATATAATTCTTAATGTCCACCTTACTTACTCCCATGTACACACAATCAATGAATAATCTTTTTTGTCTGATCCCAATGCTTTACTTTTTCATCAAGTATGATTCATATTTAGTGCGTTCAGAGCAGCTATCCTAAAGCCGATATGCTGAAGTATCAACTACTGATCGGTCTCCTAATCCCCAGTTTTGGAACCAAAGGAGAAACATTCTCCTAACCATGGGTTTATCTTATTCATGCAAAAATAATTATTTTTAATACATTTAGTTGCAGAAAATTCTTAGTGTCATTTTCTTTATAACAAAGTGAGTTCATTTGAAGCTTGAAATGACATTGAATCAGATGCAGTCCTGACTTAGATGGCATCCAATCATCCTGCATAATCAACTATCTTGCTTCGAAGATGCTATAGCAAATGAAAATGCTCTGTGCCCGATGCACATTCGTGTCAGCCAATAGTAGAACTTCTTGCAATCAAAGCCGAGTTAATATTGACCAAATATAATTGTCATTTGGCTTATATATTTATAGTTCTCCTTGTTTTCATAATATTTCCAATGGCAATATATCTTGTATCTGTATGTGTATTTTAAATAACTAACTTTATTGTATGTGTTAACCAATTCCATAGGTACGATGAATGGTACGGGGATCCTATGACTGGCATGCTCTGGTATCAGCCAGTGTTAGTAGCTCATGAGACATCGAGGTATTAACAAAAGGAATTACTAGCATATGAGCCGAATGGCAAACAGAATTGTACAGTGCTGACATTTTTGAACTTGAAATGGAAATCAGCCAATCCATTATTGACTGACATTAGAGCTACGATGTGTAACAGACCCCTATACTAAATATAATAAACAGTGAGATTGATGGAAGAATATGCAAAATGTCAGAAAGCAAGGAAACCTATCATTGGCTGACACCTGAGCAAGCCTTTGAATACGATGGACAAATATGAAAATTTATTGGATGAAATGTAAAACATATGAATTTTCATTGGTCAGATATTTAAGCAACTTCTATATAAGCAAAATTGGTGTTGCATGTCTCTTAACGATCTGAAGAAAATTATTTGAAAGCGCTTATTGTTTGTAAAAGAAAAGGGACTTTTTATTGTTACTTTTTAACTTTGGAGAATTAAACTCTGCTTTTAACTGAAAACAAGACATTTTTGAGGACAGCGCTGTTTTGTTTCAGCCTTCACATCCAAATATATGACGCTTTGTTGTACCAGCCCTGTTTGTTTGTCTGCCATTGTTTTTTTGCTGTTTTCTTTCTTTGGCAGTTCAACTTCAGCAGTGGAAAGGTATTCTCATTTTTCTCTTTTAACACACTAGTCATAGGTGGCTCTATAGTCACGCACACTGTCGTCTCACTCACCAGGCTCAACAAAGAGAAGGTTACTGTCAGCTGCCTGTTGGGTGCCAGGATCTGCCACATAATGCGCGCACTTAGGTCACTCCACAACAGGTACAGATATTACTCTGTCATTATCTATGTTGGCGTGAACGACCTGAGACATACCTCCCTGGACTACATGAAGAGAGACATGGAGGAGCTCTCAGATCTTGTAGCCCAGGCAGGTATGACCCTAGCCCTGAGTAGCATTCTACTGTCACCCACAATGTTACCACAGTATAAGCAGAAAATGATTGACTTCAACAATTGGGTAAGTTTCTAGTGTCATTCTAAGGGGATCCAGTATCTGTCTGTCTGGGATGACATGGTCGACAGACCTTGATGCTTTACCAGTAATGGCCTGCATCTGTCACCTAAGGGATTCTGGATACTGGCCAAGGCTCTTGGTAACCCTATAGTGCATTTTTTAGGCAATGTCCTGAAGACAAAATCATCACTGTAATCTTCAATTTACAAGCAACCGTAAGCTGAGGGTTATGCTACTCAATACTAGAAGTCTAAATCTCAAAATGCACTCTCTCAAAGCACTCCTTAAAATGGAGAACATTGACATCTGTGTAGTAACAGAGACCTGGGCTCAGGGCTCCAGACAGCACCCCTGCACTAGCAGACTATAATTCATACCACACTTTTTGGCCCCAAAACCTGGACCGAAGACCTAAAGGCAGTGGTGCCTCCATATTCATAAAGGATATGCACACCTCCAGACTAGTAGCCCAACATAACGCATCAGAGATACTTCAGGTACAACTAACACTAGGTAAAACTGCAGTCCAGGTTCTAGCCTGCTACAGATCCCCCACCATGTCCCAAGACTCCCACTCCACATTCCTAAACACGCTGGGAAATATTAAGATCCAACCTAATACCCTTATACTGGGGGACTTTAACAACCCCTCCATTAACTGGAAAAATTACTCATGTACAAACACACTTGCTCAACGTTTTCTGGAATTCTTTAATTCCAATATCCTGGACCAACTCATTCTTACCCCCACCAGGGGTAGAAACATCCTCGACCTGGACATTACTAACATGGGCAACCATTGCTCTACACTAGAAATCAACTCCACCCTGGTCAGATCTGACCACAAGCTAATCACCATGGGTATCCACATCCCACCCTCACCCCACCCCCACCCCCACCCCCATAAAGGAAACCGCCATAAAAAACTTCTCCAAAGCTAACTTTGGGCTTCTAAAAACAGGGGTGGCTAACTTCGCAACACCCATGCAAATGGAAAATAGGTGCATGACTGCTGAATCATACACCAATGCACTGTATGAACACATACAAAAGTGCATGGAATGGGCCATACCAAACAGAACTAAGACGCTCTATTCCAAAAAAAGAAGCCAATATGGTGGTCCCATACCATAAACAAACTCTATAACAGAAGGAAGAAATTGTTGCAGAAAAGAGTGAAGACCCAAGACTGGAAAAATTCTCTTGTTAGCCTCAGCAAAAAACTGAGATCCCTCAAATTCTCTAAAGCTAGCTATGAAAACAAAATTACAGCAGATACTAAAGACAACCACAAGGCATTCTACAGTTATGTCAAGAATCTACATGGCAATACTCAGATCTGCTCTGAGCTACAGCACAATGGCAACATATATACTGACCCAACTGATATTGCCAATATACTGGCCAATAGGTTCAGTGTGAACTTTACCCCCCCCTTTCACCCCCTAAAGGGCCTATCACAATACCAGAAGAATGCCAAGTTCCTAATATCATGTCTGCACAGGTTAAAAACGCACTGTCCAAAGCCAAGAGTACAGCTTCCATGGGACCTGATAATATCCCTGGCTGTGTTCTACATGAATTACAAAGTGAACTGGCAGCACACGTAAGTGCCCTGTTCAATCACAGCCTCACTTCCGGCTTTGTTCCTACTGAATGGCACACTGCTGTGGTCATCTCACTCCACAAAGGGGGAACGACTACAGACCCTGGAAATTACTGCCCCATTAGCCTGATGAGTCTGATATGTAAGCCTATGGAGAGCATCATCATGGACCTTATAAATAGGGACATAGGGAATCTCTAAACTCTGGACCCCATGCAGTTTGGGTTTGTGAAATGTAGATCATGCCTGCTCAACTTGATAGATTTCGAGTATGTCACCAGAGCAGTGGACGAAGGCAAGGAAGTTCACACAGCCTACCTTGATCTTGCCAAGGCCTTCAACACCATCCCTCACTCAGGAATCATAGATAGACTCATTAAACTAGGCATAAACCCCTATGTCACAAGGTGGGTTGCAAACTGGCTCACTGACAGAACCCACACGGTGAAAGTAGCAGACTCCAAATCTGACTACAGACCAGTTACAAGTGGAGTCCCACAAGGACTGGTCCTTGGTCCTCTCCTGTTTGGCATCTACTTCTCTGAAGTTCAAGCCAAAACAAAGGGACTCTGGCTAACCAAGTTCACAGATGATTGCAAACTGGGAGCCATTTTTGACTCTCCAACTGATGTAGACATTCTACAGAAAGGCCTCACTGAGACCAATGATTGGTGACAGAACCATGGCCTTAAGCTCAATGCCAAAAAGTGCATTTCATTCCCTTTGGGAAAAACTCGGTGCCCATGAACTACCACATCGGCGGTAGTCCACTAAACACCGAAGGTGTGATAAGAGACCTGGGGACACAGGTTGACAGCAACCTCTCCTTTGACAATCACATTGCCACTGTGGTCAGAAAGTTCTTCTATGTGACATATATCATTACAAAGGGTTTTTCATCTAGGAAGAAAGAGGTCATAGCCCCTCTCTACTCGTCCCTCATTAGACCTATTACAGATTGCAATGCCCCATTTGGCATATATCTCATTAGACACCTACAACAACTGGAAAGGCCACAGAAATACCTCATCAAGAGGATCCTAGGCCTTAAACCAATGCCCTATACAGACAGACTAAAAAAACACCAACTATACTCTGTCTCATATCGCCTACATAGAGGTGATCTCTACCTGACCTACAATGCCATGTCTGACCCAGAACTGATAGACATGCTACATCTAAATAAATCCCATTCCCTCTGCACCACACACTCCAGGGACCTCAAGCCTCATTGCCACAATAAATAGAAAATGCTGGAGGGACAGGTTCTTGACCCAGAGGTTGCCCATGCTCTGCAACAGACTTCCCATCCACGTCAGGTAGAGCACCTCACTGGCCCTCTTCAAGAAAAATCTTGATGAGTGGATGGGTAAAAATCTTGACGAGTGGATGAGGTAACAGAAAATTTACTCCGAGGATCACTTCAGTGGTCTTGGTAGACAGGGGCAGTGGTAACTAAAGTTGGGCAGCATGATATGCCAGGGAATCTTTTTGGGCTAGGCTTATATAGGCTCCAGGGCCATTAGTCTAGTACACACCTATGAACCTATGAAGAGGAAACAAGGGCATCCAACAAAGAGGTGATGGATTGTGTAAGAGAAGATCTGCGACAGTCAGGCGTGATTGTTAAAGAAGGTAACAGAGTGGCATTGAATAGAGAAAGATGGTAACAACTGACACGTATCCCAACTCCATGAAGAAAAGGGGAGTTGATGATGATGATGCTTCATTAGAGGAAACTTCAATTTCAGGTCTATGTTAGCTAATGGCACATGGATTACTAGATGTAATTATTTGTTAGGAGCCAGTTTTGCTCATGAAACATTAAATATCTATATGGATTTATTTATTTTACATTTGTGTACTGGAAAAGTCCGACTGGACACAGGTCCATTTTCAGTGGAGGCATGAGGAGAAAAACTCCACAATACAATACAGTACATAAGAGAAGAGAAAAAAAAAATAGTGCATACTTATAGCAATCATACACAATATGTTAGAGATTAACAATTCTTATAGTAGACAATCATTGAGGTACATAATAAACTTAAAAAAGCATTTGTATTATTGTTACAGTTATAAGTTTTTTCAAGTAAATATCAATGGGTTCACAAGCTTTCAGGGGAACTCTTTATACTTAGCTGTGCACAGAAACATTCTCTTCGTTTAGGTTAGCCTGATGAGTGGCATGACCATATCCAGTCACTTAAATAGTGGTTTTTCAGGAGTTTTTTGAAATGAATAAAGGAGGTGGTAGAAGTTATTTGGCTTGGTAGTATGTTCCAGGTTTTAGCAATGGTGCTAGCAAAGAGGGATTTACCGGCATCATTTTTATGTTGGATAACAGTTATGTGGTTCTGGTTACTAGATCTTAAGGCTCTAGAGGGAATGAGGGGCTGAATTAGATGCTGAAGTGCTGGGGTTTTCTCAGGAAGGTAGTACAGTTTGTCTCCTAGAGAGAGTTGATTGAGTAGAAGTATATGAGGCAACACAAGCCAGTTGAGCTGCTTAAGGGATAGACAGAGGTGGGACCTATATGAGGCTTCAGTAGCAAACTTGGCAATCTTGTTATAGCAAGATTCCATTTTATTTAGATTGGTTTGGCGGAGATTATTCAAGATGGGAGAGGCATAGAGGAGAGTGCACAGAAGATGAGTCCTTGTGATGGTTGCTTTGGTGTGTTTAGTCATAAACTGCTTGTTCCTGTAGAGGAGTCCAAGTTTTTTATTAACTCTCTTGACGGTTTGTGCTATGTGGATGTCAAACCTCAGGTTATTGTCCATTTCTACACCTAGCAGTTTGGTGTGTGTGGATGGACTAATTTGAATGTTTTTTTTTTTTTTTTTTTAGAGTAGATGGTGAAATAACTATTTAGGGCAGGGGATCTGCCTGGGCTGAAAATAATTTGTTTTTTTTTGGGATTAAGAAGTAGTTTGATGTTAGTGAACCAAGTTTCTGCTACAATGAAGTTATTTTGGGTTAGGGTTTGTAGTTCACTTAGGGTGGGGGCAGCACATATAAGGCTGGTGTCATCTGCATATTGTACTACTGAGGCCATGGGTGAGGATGAAGAGAGATTGTTAGTAAATAAAGTGAACAGCCAAGGATGGATCCTTGAGTGACTCCTATGGTAACAGGGGGGAACAGTTGTCCCTGCCATAGGACTGCTTGCTGACGGCCAGATAAGTAGCTGTTGAACTATGATATAGAGGGGGGAACTCATATTTAGGGTAGATAGAGTTTCAAGAAGCATACTGTGATTTATCATGTCAAAGGCTTTTGATAAATCTAAGAATATGGAAGAAACAAATAGACCCTTGTTACTATGGTGGTTAACTATATTGGTGAATGACAGTAATGCTGTGGTGGTGGTATGGGAAGGTCTAAAGCCATGCTGGGATATGGAGAGTAGATTGCTATTTTGGAGGTACTGCATTAGTCGAGTATGAACAACTCTTTCTAATATTTTTGATAACGGTGATAAGATTGCTATTGGGCGATAGTTGGTGAGCTCTAAGGAGTTACCTCCTTTGTGCAGTGGAATAATATGTGATGTTTTCCATGAGGTGGGAATTTTGCATTTTAATAGAGATCTATTTATGAGAATAGAGACAAGACAGGCTATAGCTTCAACTGATATCTGAAGGAAGTCTGCTGGTAGCATATCAGCTGCTAGAATGGTTGGTTTAAGTTTCCTAAGGAGTTTAGAAACTGCCTTGGTAGACATGCAGTGAAGGTAAAAACTGGGAGTATTGTTTTTTATATTGGGGTGGGTTGGGGTAGTTACTGGTGTGTGGCTGCTAATGCTATTTTGGTAATTGGCAAGGGTTTGGTCTGTTTCGATAAAGAATTTGTTAAATTAAGTAGGAATGTTTTCATGGTTATTTGGTAGCACAATGGTTGGAATAGTGGACTTTCCTGGGTGTAGTGTACCATTTATTGTGGCCCAGAATTTTTAGGGGTTGTGAGCATATTTTTCTTGCAGATTTTTATAATAGCTAGATGTGTCTAGTTTGATTTGTTTTTTAGCTTTGTTTCAGAGCTCGAGATAGTTTTGTCTCAAAGTAGTGGTTTTGTTTTTTTGATATTGAATCCAGACCTTATCTCTTTCATTCATTATAGATTTAGTATCTTTTCTTAGCCATCGGGCATAGTTAGTTTTTATTCTAATGGTTCTGGGGGGGGGTGTGTGTGCATGATGATTTAATATTTTTAAGAAGGTTGTGTTAAAGTATTCGATGGCTTTGTCTAGAGATAGTTGTTTTAGGGGAGTCCAGTTGCAACATTTTAGTGCATTGATGAAGTTAGTAGCTATAAAGGTCTTTTTTGTTCCGAACTACTCTGAGGATAGGTTGACTGATGGTTTGGGATCTGTTCCTAATGAGGTAGGTTGAATGATGGTCACTTAGGGTATTTGGAAGACAGCCAGACTGTTGTGCAAGAGAGGGGTCAGATACCAGGATCCAGTCTAAGATGGACTGGTGTTTGAATGTTTTGTCAGTTCTAGTTGGGGTGGTTATAGATTGGATAAACCTGTGGAGATTAATAAAGGCAGATGGATTATGAGTGGAGCAGTTAACCCAGTCAATATTGAAGTCCCCTAACAGTATTGTTTCATGTGGTAGTGCGATGGAGATCCAATTAAGCAGGCTTTCCATTACAGTGATGTTATTGCCTGGTGTGATATAGCCACATGCAATAATTATATGTTTGTTGGTATTTATTTTTAATTTGGCAAGGATTAGTTCTACATCTTTGACTTCTTCGGTATTATAATCTAGTTGTTCTATGGTGAGATGATTTTGGTTGTGTTACACTCTTGTTTTATGAAACAGGAACTTCAGTTTTTATGTCAAACTCTAACTTCATTGACTGATTTTTATTTTTTTGTTTTTGAAGTTTTACCTTAGGGGCCTGAGTTGCTGGTTTATGTTGTGCTTATTGGTGAGGTATAGCTTAGGAAGGTTGTTGTTTGATGTTAGTTTTTTTTTTCATATGGTTATTTTGCTAGTGTTGGTATATGTGATAATACAAAAAAAAAGTTAAGTGTGATTCACCCTTTCTTGCACTGTTGTGTGATGTTGGAGTTGGTAACTTTAAGTAGAAGAAACTGTGGGGGTGGGGGGTTCCAGGAAAAACACTTCCTTTTGTTTTGTTGATGGATGAGAATCATTATTTTCGAGATATGTTTATATATACACACACACATACATACATGGGTTCCTATCATACGCTCATATCAGAGAACATTAGAATATCATGCCAAAAAACTTGAACACATAAAAATATTGAGACATAAAACAAGACACACGTGCCTCTTTTTTGGAGGGAGCTTGCAGCCCTCCACCCCGCCATCCCCTGCTAATTATATATACCATCTCTAAGTTCTGACCACAGCAGGGAAAGAAGCAATACTCCGATCCCCACTAAGCCATGACTCCCCACAATACAAGACCCATTCTCTTTTATCCTCAATATTCTGATGTTTGCTCATATGTGCATTTGATAGTATAATAGGGACACACACACACACACACACACACACACACACACATATATATATATATATATATATATATATATATATATAGAGAGAGAGAGAGAGAGTTTTTTTTTGCAGAAATTAAAAGAAACATGTCATTCTGTATATTAAAAAGTTTTCTATCCATTTTCTTGATTGTTTGCCCTATTTGTCCTATTCTCAGCAACAATCTCTAGGTCATCATACTGTAACCCCAGGCACTCCAAAGTGTCCTGAGACCTCCTCCAATTGATCGTGTCTGAGATCGTCCCCCCTGAAGACACCCAAGTAGCATCTTCACAAGTTACTCAAGCATGTCCGCTGATGTCTATCAAATTCCAATCATTATTACAATGAAATTGGAGAATTCTGTAGTAACGCAAATCACTGGAGAGCTAATAAGTGATGAGGTTAAAAAAGGGGTATAGATGAGCCTGTGGCCACAGACTGCAGACCTTGCTTTAAACTGATCTCTGCATACAGAAAAAAATATTTAGAGAGATTAAAGGACTAAGAGTGTTGTTTGTATATTGAACTTAACACTTGTCTGTACAGGTCAGTGGAAAGGCCATGACAAAAAATGAGCTCATGTATATTTTGTTTGCAAGGTATCAGTTCCTTCAGTTAATCTCAGAAGTTCTGTGGGTCTGTTTGATAAATTGGGAAAGTGAAACAGCCATGGAAGAAAGTCCTGACAGATATGTGGTCAGTAACCTTGAATATACAAATTTCTAATCATCACTGCAAGGTGCTCTAAACTAGGCAAATTAATCTTTAGAACCTCAGCATATTATGGTTTACAGTATGTTTATTGGGATCGCCTTGGAGACGTGTGTTGTGTGGTGTACTACTGACTATTTTGGTGACTGAGTTTGCTGTGTGTGAGATTTTTCCAACCAAAGATATTATATACGTACATCTCTCAAACACTGTGTTATGCATTTGAATTATAGATGATCATCAGTCAGCATGAGACAATTTTTAAAGTGGCTCAAGATATCCATCTCAATCAGGCTGGCTACAGAAATTGTGGGGAACTGGTGGTCCATGATAACAATAGAAATAACTCAGGGGAAGGGATGACTATAACTGCTTGAAATTTGGTTTTAGAATAATGTTTGGATGGGCTTGCTACTGAGCATTTATATTTCAACACAAAACAGTTAGACTGGAAACTTTCTTCTGCCCCCAGCAAGAACCAGTAAACTAATTATGGTAAAAAAACTCACTAATTTGATACTGAAAGCAGTACAAGCATTATCAGTACACGCGATATGAAGCAATTTTATCAAAGCTCTTTTACCTGGTGAGTAGTTTAAGGAAAGTGATTCTGCACAATTATACTTGTGTGCTTATTGTCAGCAGCCAAAAATTGGGGAGAGGGAAGGAATTATTTTATCAAGTTATCATAAGGGGCAGGCAACAACAGATACATTTGATTTAAGAATAAAACTACAACAGAGTAGATGGAAGGGGGAAACAATTAGACCCTTAGCTCTGGGCTGACTAGCTTGGAACTACCCCAATACAAAAACAAGTACTGAACTAGCCTGGCCTACATTCAGTATAAAAGAATGAAACCAGGGCTTAATAACAACAGTTAGACCACTTAAAGTAGTAAAAATGCAGTGAAACCATGTACTTGAATCACTAATATAGGCTTAAAGACCTTTGCTAAAGCAGATACAGACCATTAAAATGAACTGAAAATCAGATCAAGAAATGAAAACACTTATCTGTCTTTCTGTGTTTGTAGCTTCTATATTTCAGTGGGTATCATCAGTACATTGAGATTACCCTTTGGGATGCAGCTTAAAGATCTTTTTTAGCTCTACTTGAGATATTGGCCATAATCTGCTACCTGCATGACCCTAAGTTGTTTTAAGTAGCTCTAATTCTCTTTTGGCTTTTCCCGGTTAGGGGTCACCACAGCAGAACTCCGGTCCCCTAATGATCGGCAGTGGATTTTTATGGTGCCGAGTTGCCAGCTTGACGCCCAACCTTCAAAGAAGGCACACCCATTCACGCTCTAATTGTTCCAAAAAAGTGGGTAATAGTAGTATCCAACTGTAGGCATTGAGCCCTTGGCATGTAGAGAACCAAATAAAAGTCCCAATATACTAAATACTTCCTGTGTTCTCTAAAAGGTTCTCCTGTGATATTTTCCTGCACTTTGTGCATTGTTCTGTTTCTGCTGCCTCAGAGATGTCAGTGTGTCAGATGTGTTAGCAAAGAAGAATGCCTTCAGAGCAACTCTTTGTAAACATAATACTTAGTCTATCTTTGAGATTCCATTTTAGCTAAGTTTAATTGCACTTTGACTTTGTATTTGTATTCAGGTTTGGGGACCCTCAATTGTAGATCTGTAATTTTCTCTTAGAACTTAAACTTTTCTAGACCTTTTCCTTCCTTTGCCTACTGTACTAGATATTCCATGCTGATCCTTTTTTTTTTTTTTTTTTAACAAATATTCACACTATCGGGGAATTTTGCCTGCAAGTCCCGGTGAAAGATTTCAGTTAACCAAAACTTACATTTCTCATTTCCTAAAAGATAATCATGCTAAATGCTAATGTTTGACACCCCTTTACAATTTATAGAATTTGAAAGTTAAACTAGTAATTTTCCTAGGTGAACACCATGTTCCTTATACATTGTGAACTTTATCTGATTTCAACCACCCTCTATACTTTGGAGAGTAGCAAGCATATATCTCTCATAATTTGAGACTGAATATGCAAAAATGTTGACACAGTGACCAAAACAGTTTTCTACAGCAGGTATTGCTAGCCTAGGCATTGTACTTACTTTATGAGTTGCTGCCACTAAATTTCTGTCAACTAATATAATTACTAACCCATCTGTAAATGCCAAAATGGTAGCCATAGTTTGCCTTTCCTAAGGACAAATACATGCTGATACTCTAGAAATTCATAGTCTTCATCTGAAGCCCATAACAGCCTCACAATTATTTGCTTCTCTACCTCAACTTCCAGCCTCCTGGTTAGTAAAATTTCTAATCCCTATATTTTACTATTTTAATAACTTTTAGTTATGTACTTAACATAACTTTAGATGTTTGGGATCCATCTCGCCTACATTCTGTACTGATGGGCTCGGAGCCGATCCCTCGGCTCCGACTCGGCACGCTATGCTATAGAGTGAAGGCTCTTATTGGCTGAGCTATTCTCTATCCCAGGATGCACCACCACTAATCCCCCAGATCTTGTTTGTCCGCATTCATGCACACATACATAACTTGTTTATATAACATTGCCAGATGTTTCAAGATGAAACAATAGGATTCGGACCGTCCAATCTCTTCTGATCTCCAAGGAAGGGGGAAGGAGGGTGGGTTATTGGGAATGTAGCAGATGGATCCCAAACATCTAAAGTTATGGTAAGTACATAACTAAAAGATGTTATGTGATCCTATCTCACCTACATTCTGTACTGATGGGACAGCGTCCCTAGCACCTAAATCCTGGGTGGCTCACTGGAAAACACTCCTGAGCACTGTGGAACCAAATGAAGCTTGCTCCCGAGATGCCACATCCAATTTGTAGTGGGAAATGAAAGTGTGCGGGGAAGACCACGTAGCCGCAGCACAAATGTCACTAATGGCAAGCTTAGAATGGAATGCTATTGAAGTAGCCATAGCTCTTGTAGAGTGAGCTTTGACAGAGGTCGTAAGCTCTTTATTAGAAGAGGAATAAGCTTGACTAATACAGTCCCTGATCCATTTGGCAATAGTGACCTTTGTGACGGCTTTGCCCAATTTATTATCCAAAAAGGACACAAACAATTGATCTGTTTTCCTTGTTTGTTTAGTCCTATCTAAATAAAAACGCAATTGCCTGTGGACATCTAATGTGTGGAATATGTATTCCGCTTTGTTTGAGTACTTTGGAAAGAAAACTGGAAGTTCTAATGATTGTTGTAGACAAAAACTGGAACAAACTTTAGGGACAAAGGATGGATTTGGCCTGAGAGATACTCTATCTTTGTGAAAAACCAGGTACGGAGGTTTTACAGACAAAGCTTGAAGCTCTGAAACCCTTCTGGCAGAAGTAATCGCGACCAGAAAGGCAGTTTTCCACGATAGAAATTTCAAATCACATGTTGCTGCCGGTTCGAAGGGGGAGGAAGTTAAGGCACGTAACACCACATCGAGATCCCATGGAGGAGCAGGATGAGAAATCGGAGGTCGAAAAAGCGCAGCACCTTTCATGAAGGTCTTACACAATCTGTTGCTCATTAAAGGTGGGTTTATAGATTCATGAAAATAAATTGGAAATAGCTGCCAATTGAACCTTGATGGTAGAGACTGAAGAACCTTGATTTAATAGGGAAGTTAGAAATTTTAGGACTTCCAATACAGGAAAAGTGATGGGATCCAGACCCCGGAGTTGAGCCCAAATAGCAAATCTCTTCCATTTGCTAGTATACAATTTCTTAGTGGCAGACTTGTGGGCCAAAGATAAGATATGTATGACTTCCGGGTCTAAGGTATGATTCCTGACTATAGTTGGAAGAGGAGGAGCCAAGCTGTTAATTTCAAGGTGTGGAGGGACTGGTGGAGTAGCCTCGACTGATGAACTAATAGGTCTGGGATCTGATCCAGGAACCATGGACCGTCCAGTGCATATTTCCGAAGATAGGGGAACCATACCTGGCAAGGCCAGTAAGGAGCAACTAAGATCATTTTGCTCCCCAAGTGAGACGCCTTTTGGATCACTCTGGGAAGGAGGGGAACTGGGGGAAAAGCGTATAGCAAGCCGGTGGGCCAAGGATGGGCTAGTGTGTCCATAGGGCTCTCCCCCAGAGCCGGAGTGAGGGAGAAGAACTTTTTGCACTTCGCATTCAGCGGGGTTGCGAAGAGGTCGCAACAAGGAATTCCCCATTTGCTGAAAATCTGAGTTGCAACTGTATTGTTCAGAGACCACTCGTGAGGAGAGAGGATAGTTCTGCTCAGTCTGTCGGCTATCACATTGGACTTGCCAGGGATGTGAGTCGCCACTAGAAATCGTTTGGTCGACACTGCCCATTCCCAAACTCTCATGGCCTCTCTGCAAAGGGGGTAGGATCTGGTCTCTCCCTGCTTGTTCAGGTACCAGACTACTGACATGTTGTTGGAGTGAACGGCAATTACGCCCTGAAGGAGGTAATCGTGAAGGGCTTGTAGGGACAGAAACACCGCCCTCATTTCTAAAATGTTGATATGAAGGAGGCTCTCTTCCGAATGCCATTTGCCTTGGACTGACCTGCCCAGGGAATGCCCCCCACCCCATCTGGGAGGCGTCCGTAGTCAAAGTGGCCACAGGAGGAGGTGGAACAAAGGGTCGTCCCTGATCCAGATTGGAGGGCACCAGCCACCAGCGAAGGTCCCGTTTGCAGGTTTCCGTGATCCATATGAGGTGACTGAGAGGAGATCCTGAAAGGACCACTGTGTTGAAAGAAGCCACTGGAGAATTCTCATGTGCAACCTTGCTAGGGGAACTAGAAGAACCGTGGCGGACATAGATCCCAATAGCTGCAGGACCATTCTGGCTGGGGCTTTGGATCTGAGAAGTAAGGCTCGAACTTGAGCCTGTATGGTTTGTATCCTTTCTGTAGGAAGATAGACCTGCATTCGGTTTGAGTCTATCTCTACTCCGATGAATCTTATGCGTTGAGATGGCAGCAACACAGACTTTGGCCAACTGAAGGTGATTCCAAGGGAAGTGCCCAGTGATATTGTGGCTTGTAGGTTCTGCAATAGTAGACGCCTGGAGGTGGCAGTTAGGAGCCAGTCATCTAGATACGGAAACACCTGGAATCCTAGACTTCTCAGGTGAGCAGTCATGACCGCCAAACATTTGGTGAACACCCTGGGGGCTGTGGTGAGACCAAAGGGCAGCGCGCGGAACTGAAAATGACTGTCTCCTAGGCTGAAGTACAAATGTCTCCTGGACGCCTGATGTACCATGATGTGGTAATAGGCGTCCTTGAGATTTATGGAGCACATCCAAACACCTTTCTCCAGCAGTGGGAGAATGGATTGTAGGGTGACCATTCGGAACTTGGACTTTTTGACTGAATGATTTAGAATGCTGAGATCCAAAATGGGCCTCAAGTCCCCGGTCTTTTTTGGCACCAAAAAGAATCTTGAGTAAGTCCCTATTCCGATCTGGTCTGCGGGGACCGGTTGGATGACTCCTTTTTGAAGCAGCTTTGAGACTTCTAAGGCTGCAATTTCCCGTTGACTGGGTGGCGGGTCCAGGATTTTCTTGGACGGAGGTGGGGAGTAAGAAAAGGGAATGGCGTAACCTCCGGCGATAATTCGAAGCACCCATTGGTCCTGAGTGATACCTTCCCAGGCTTTTAGGTGCCTTGAAAAATGACCCCCGACTGGCTCCGGAGCTGCACAGTCGAGCAATCCCTCAGGGATTGTGAAAGGCTGAAGAGCCACGAAAGGACTCGCGGTCTCCAGTGTTGCGGGGGCCTCTGCCGCCTCTGGGACGGCATCTTCCAGAAGAATTTCCCCCTCCTCTGCCTCTAGAAGGGGGATCGTCCTGCTGTGAGGGATAAGACTTCTGAGATCTATGGAACCACATTTTCCCTCCTCTTTTAGCCTTGGGGTAAGGCCGAAAGGGAGTGGAAAATTGTGCCCCTACGGCAGTCAAAGTCTTACCTTCTTGCTCGCAGCGGGTCAATGTGTCCTTTACCTTGGGTCCAAACAAAGAGGACCCATCAAAGGGAGCGTCGGCAAAGGAAGACTTGAAGGCTTCCGCAAAATGACACAGGCGGAGCCAGGCTTGCCTCCGTAGAGCAATACCTGTACCCGCCGCCCTACTCACCCCCTCGGCCGCATATGAAATGAGCCTCATGGACAAGTTTGATATGGATGACAGCGTAGCCAACTGAGAGCCAACCGTCTGGGCCAGCTGCTCAGGTAGGTTACCCAAGAGGGTATCTGAAAGCTCCTTGATCAGATCCCTCTGAAACCTGGTGAAGTGCGTTAAATAGTTCAGGGATCTTAAGGTAAAGGCCGCTGAACTGAGGGTGCACTTACCGTACCGATCCATGCTCCTAGACTCCTTATTAGGAGGATGGACGGACGTCGAAGCCTCTGCTACATCTTGTTGGGTAGCAGATGCCACCACCAAGGCATCTACAGCCACACCTTTCGTCAAAAACTCCTTCTCTGGGGGTGCTGACAGGAACTTATTTGGGCGAGCAGGCACCGGTTCCACAGAGTCTGGGTGTTCCCACGCCCTTCGACAGATCAAATCTAGGAGCTCTTCGAAGGGCGGAGACACCCAGGAGGCAGAGGGCTGAGCCCTGAAGGCCTTAAGGAACACAGACTCGTCAGCAGAAGGGGGTTTGGAATGCCAGCCGCCTCGTTGTTTGAGGGCTTCCAGGATGTCTGCAAAGGAGACATCATCTGAGGATGACTTAGGGGACCCCTCTGCATCATCAAGATCAGTGTCTGACGTGAGAGACTCATCGGGGGAGTCAACGTGCTTCCTCTTGCACGATCTTTTCCTTGGGGGTTCCTCTGAAGAAGCTTCAGAGGGACCTCCAGGAGGGGGGGAACCCCCAGTGGGGGTGACCTCAGGCCCCGGGGCTCTGCTGTCTAAGGACAGGGGGACTGCCAAAGACCCAGTCTCCGTATGCAGGGAAGGTGCTGGTAAGACCGTGGAGGTAGCCAAAGAAGATTTGGCTAACGCACTCCTCATGGCCCTGAAGGCCGGACCACCAGAATCCTGGGAAGGTCCAACCCCCGTGGCCACAACAGTAGATGGTACCCCCGCAGCCGACGCACCGAGAGGAAGGCTTGGGACCAAAAACATCAGTCCTGAAGCGTCCCCCCCGGGGCCAACAGAGGAGGTCCGCGTACCGAACTCCGACTCGAGAGCCGGGGTTGGAGTAAGGGTCGGGGCCAACCCGAAAACCTCCATCGGCTCCACCAGCACCGGCTCCAACGGTGCCAAGGCTGTTGGAGGAGGAACCATAACTACAGGGTGGGCCATCGGCTCCGAAGCCGAATGGGCTGGAGCTGAAACTAACTTTTGGAACACAGGAGACTGAAAAAGTCTTAGGAGCACCCTGTCGATGTCCGAATTAGACATCTTGGAGGATCTAGATGAAACCGATCGGGTCCGAACCGACTTCTCCATCGGCTCCAAAGGACTGGGGGACCGGCTCTGAATGGACTCGACCAATATTGGTTCCGAGGGAGATCTCAAAACAATTTCCCTCGGTGCCGAGGAGGGCTTCGGCGCCGAAGGGGAAGAGTCTGAGCCGGCAACCCTCATCGGCTCCAAAATCAGTGGAGCCGATGAAGGTGACCCGCCTCTCGACGCCCCAGTCCCCGGCTCTGAAACCAGAGGAGTCGAGACTGGGGGCATCGAGGCACACCGTCCCGCCCTCGGCTCCGAAGTCTGTGGAGCAAATGGAGAAGCCTGCCTAGGTTTCTTGGCAGTCGGTTCCGACGGGCTGGTCGGAGCCGACGCTTTCTTCTTCTTAGTAGGAGAGGATGAGGAAGATAAGGCCTCCTTGAAGGAGGGTTTAATCAGCCCTTTCAATATTAATTTATTCTTCCTCTCTTGGAGGACTCTAGATGAAAAGGCGTGACACATGCTACAGGACTCCTGTAGGTGCTTGGCGCCTAAACAATATACGCACGAGGAGTGGTCATCGGTTATAGACATCTTATAACTGCACCTCGTGCACTTTTTGAACCCTGAGGGTCTATGTTCTTTTGACATAATGCCTATCAAAAATCACTAAAACAGTGGAAAGAAGCACTTCTAGTCAGAACAAAGATTTTACCACAATACAAAAAATTTAACTTTTTTTTTTTTTTTTTTTTTTTTAAAACGATACAATACAATCTCAGAAAACACTAAAAAGGAGGGCCAAGACCCTCTAACTTAAACAGGTACTTGACCTCCTTGAAAAAATAAGAGAAACTAGCTGAAGAATAGGGGAAGGCCCCTCTAACTTAAACGGGAAACCTTTCCCTTAAACAAACACACAATTTACCACAAAAAAAGGTACCAAAACACACGCGTACAACAACAATAGCTGTTAAAACAGCTTTTGGGTAAGAATAAGGAATTTCCTGACAGGAAACTTTAGAAAAAACAGTACTTAGCTCAGCCAAGTTTGAGACCACGTCCTAGCTTGTAAGCGGCAAACGAGATCTGGGGGATTAGTGGTGGTGCATCCTGGGATAGAGAATAGCTCAGCCAATAAGAGGCTTCGCTCTATAGCATAGCGTGCCGAGTCGGAGCCGAGGGATCGGCTCCGAGCCCATCAGTACAGAATGTAGGCGAGATAGGATCACATAACATCTAGTTATTTACAGTGCTGCAATCATGGGCTGCTGCTTCATTATTATAAACGTACCCTTCACCTTCTTACTGAATGGGTGAGTCCAAAAATGTTGTAGCTCATCAAATAAATCATGGCATCCTCTCCAGTTCAGCTGGTGAATCTGGGAATCTTGAGGCAATGTTACAACTGCCTCATGTACACAGACAACCCTCTCCTCCTCCCAACAAATACAAATATATGTGAGAGATGCGATTATATAGCCAAACTGGAGGCTGAGCTCTCTCAACTCAGTACTGGCAAAACCAGTCAGGAGGAGAAGGTAACCACACTCACCACAAACCCAGTCTCACATAGACCTACCACAACTGCAAACTAAACACATAAACACACAAAAACATACTCGGAGGCTCTAATTAAAAATCTACCAAAGCAACAGAGGCCTCCAAAGCAGACATCCAAGCAACCACTACCCCAAAACACAGCACATGCAACACATAGTTCACAAAGTCAGTGTGCCAAACAGTCACAGCCCTTAACGCCAAACAACATGCCTGATACACTTGTAATAGGTGACTCCATAGTCAGACACACTGACGTCCCGCTCACCAGACTGAACAAGGAAAAGGTTACAGTAAGCTGCCTGTCGGGCGCTAGAATCTGCCACATAATACAAGCACTCAGGTCACTCCAAACCAAGTACAAATATGACTCAGTCATTGTTCATGCCGGTGTGAATGACCTGAGACGTACCTCCCTGGACTACATGAAAAGAGACATAGAGGAGCTCTCTGATTATGTAGCCCAGGCCGGTATGACCCTGACCCTGAGCAGCATCTTACCCTCACCAAGAATGATGCCACAGTACAAAGACAAAATGACCAGCTTTAACAATTGGCTCAATTACTGGTGTCATTCTAAGGGGATCCAATGTCTGTCTGCTTGGGATGACATGCTTGACAAGCCATGCTGCTTCGCAAGGTACGGCTTGCACCTGTCACCCCTGGGCTTCTGGATATTGGCCAAGGCCCTTGCCACCCCCATAGTGCCTTTTTTAGGCAAGGCTCAAAAGACAAACCCACCTCCCTAGAAAACACAAGTGGAAAAAAACTAAGGGTAATGCTGCTCAACGCCAGAAGTCTAAACCTCAAGATGCATGCTCTCGAAGCCCTCCTCAGTATGGAGAACATCAATGTCTGTGCAGTGACTGGAACCTGGTTCAAGGCTCCTGAGAGCACCCCATCACTACCAGGTTATACCTCATATCATGCTTTTCGGCCTCAAAACTTGGACCGAACCACAAAAGGAGGGGAGTATCCATATTCATAAAAGATACCCACACCTCCAGGTTAGTGGCAATGCACGAAGCATCGGAGACCATCCAGGTGCAACTAACCGCAGGCAAAACTGCCCTACAGTTTGTAGCATGCTACAGACCACCCTCTCAAACTCAGGAACCCCACTCAGCCTTCCTGAAGACACTGGAGAGTATGAATGTCACTCCAAATACCATCATATTGGGGGACTTCAACCACCCAAACATAGACTGGGAGCATTACTCAAGCCCCAACACCCTAGCCCAAAGGTTCCTAGAATTCATAAATTCAAATGCAATGGAACAACTAGTCACCACTCCCACTAGAGGAGATAATATACTAGACCTGATCATCACAAACATGGGGACACAATGCTCCATACCGGAAGTATACCCCTCATTGGTGAGATCAGACCATAAATTAATATCACTGGAAATCCACATCCCGCCCCCACCCCCAGCACAAAAGACCACAGTGAAGAATTTCTCAAAAGCTGACTTCACACTTCTTAAGACTGAAGTGGTATCCTTCAAGGCCCCTGGGCCAGTAAAAACCACAGCCCACACCGCTGAATCCTTTATAAACGCTTTCTACGGACACCTTCAAAAATGCATGGATCATGCAATCCCAAATAAAACCAAGACCCACTCCCCCAAAGGCAGGCGTCCTGTCTGGTGGACCTCAGCCATAAACAAGCTTTACAACAGGAGGAGGAAGCTACTACATGACAGAGCAAAATCCCCAAAAGGGAAGGCATCTCTGATCAGTACTAGCAAAAAACTACGATCACTCATAAAATCATCCAAGGCCAACTTCGAGAGAAAAATTGCAAAAGACACTAAAGACAATCACAAGGCCTTCTTTAGTTATGTTAGAAACCTGGGTGGAAACTCCCAGATATGCTCAGAGTTAGTCCAAAATGACAAATTTCTCTCCCCCCCTCCCCCCCAAAAGGAGAAATATCTATCCCAGCAGAGTGTAGCCTTCCTGACATCTCAGATGCCCAGGTGAGAGCCGCCCTCTCCAAAGCTAAAAACACAGCATCAATGGGACCAGACGGTATCCCGGGTTGCGTGCTACATGAACTCCAAGAGGAACTAAACCCGCACATAAGGCTGCTGTTTAATCTTAGCCTTACTACAGGATACGTACCCAAAGAATGGCGTACAGCAACAGTGGTCCCACTCCACAAAGGAGGTGCTTCTATGGACCCTGGAAATTACCGCCCCATAAGCTTGACAAGCCTGGTCTGCAAAGCTATGGAGAGGATAATTATGGAACTCATAAACAAAGACATTGGGGACCTACAGACACTGGATCCTACCCAATTCGGCTTTGTCAAGGGCAGATCTTGCCTTTTGAACCTGGTCGACTTTTTTGAAACAGTCACTAAGGCCATTGATGACGGTAAGGCAGTTCACACAGCTACCTTGATCTTGAAAAAGCCTTCAACACAATACCCCACTCGAGCATCATAGACAAGCTCACCAGCTTAAACTTAAACCCATACGTCATAAGATGGGTTGCAAACTGGCTCAAGGACAGAACCCACAAGGTCAGAATTGCTGGAGCCATGTCAGACTCTAAGCCAGTCACAAGTGGTGTCCCACAGGGCTTGGTTCTGGGACCCCTCTTGTTCGGCATTTATTTTTCCGAGGTGCAAGCAAACATAGGAGGATTGTGGCTAACAAAGTTCGCAGATGACTGCAAACTGGGCGCAATAATTTATACTCCAGCAGACACAAGCATCCTTCAGAAAGGCCTCATAGAAACGGATAACTGGTGCCAGAGCCATGGCCTTAAAATGAATGCCAAAAAATGTACAGTCATACCCTTTGGGAAAAACAAAGTACCCACAAATTATCACATAGGTGGTAATCCATTAAGTACGGAAGAAGTAATCAGGGACCTAGGGACCCAAGTTGACAGTAACCTCTCATTTGACACTCACATTGCCAAGGTGGTTAGGAAGACCTTCTAAATTACCCACCTTATCATGAAAGGATTCACATCTAGATCAAGAGAGGTCATTGTGCCCCTGTACTCTTCCCTTATCAGGCCCATAATTGAGTACAATGCCCCATTTGGGATGTACCTTACCCGACACCTGCAGCAGTTAGAAAGACCCCAAAAGTACCTTACCAAGAGGATCAAGGGTCTCAAACATATGCCATATGCTGCCCTGCTGAAGAAACTCCAGCTCTATTCAGTTGCATACCGCCTACTCAGAGGCGATCTATGTCTGACGTACAAGGCCATGTCCAATCCGGAATTAATGGACATGCTCCACCTCAGAAAATCCAAATCCACCAGAGCCACGAGAGCGAGAGATTTGAACCTCAACACAGAAATAAATAGGACATGCTGGAGGGACAGATTCATAACCCAGAGGCTCCCTAAACTCTGGAACAGAATCCCAGTCCATGTTAGGCACAGCCCCTCACTGACTCTCTTCAAGAGAAATCTTGACGAGTGGATGGGAGATCGTAGGTTTACCCCGGGGGTCACTTCTGTGTCACTACTAGAAAGAGGCACAGTAAACTAAACCCTAAATGGGCATAGTATTCTCATTCCAAGGGGTGGCGAAAGCCACACACACTCGGGCTAGGCTTATAAATGCCCTAGGGCAGATAGCCTAGTATGAACCTATGAACCTATTGCTTCTTACTATTCCATATTCTAAAATGACTCAGCAAAATCCTCTCTGCTCACTGTAGCACTATCCACCATAGTCAATATGCCCAAATATCTAGCATACATGTTAGATCCTAGCAATTTTTATAAATTGTTTAATCATTTGCATTGCTGAATCTCTTTCATAACAATAAGGGCATAGAGACAGCAAAACCCACGGTGAAACAATGATGGGTCCCACCAAGTAATAACAGAAGGAGGTGCAAAAGAGCACAGACTTTGATTTCAACAATACCTGATATTGCCATAAAGTAACAAGTCATTTATTACTAAACTCTTATTAAATGAGCTAGTCTGTCCCTGACCCCCAAACCATAACATAAACAGTGAAAACCACAAATAAGAGATGTATACAAATATCCTCTATAAGATTCTAAGGGAGCTCACACCTCTTGTCCAATGATCCTGCTTAATTTCTGCATACCAAAAACATAGCAACTGAGAACACATTGCTTTCACAAACAAATAAGCAGTCCTCTGAAAGCAAGAGCTGTCTTGCCAGCTACATGCCCCTATATCTTTTAACATATATTAATTGCAATACATGTAACAATTCACTCCATACCTCCTCAACCTTTTAGAGGAAGAAATCTGGACAAAGCCATAAATAGTGGGGAACAAAGCCCCAAAAATAAGGACACTTTTTAAATACTGTACTTACAAACTTAGAAAGTTGACAGAATAACAGGTTTTGCATTAGCATGAGTTTTCTGAAGGGTACGAAGACCGAAACTGAAATCAATGTATTTATTTTTTGACTTCAACCCTCAATGATGTGCCATTAATTTGTCAGAAAACCACAATTTTATGAGAAACAGATCAAAAATAAGAGGCGAAAAATCTGGACATTCTGTGAAATTCTGTAGAGTTGAGAGGTATGATTCACTCAGTTTTTATTAATTTTCTCATTTTTGAAGTCCCCAGAGCAGTTCCTTCCAAATTACATCCCTTCTCAGGAGATTGCAGCAAAGGAAAAGATCAGTCTGTCATTTCATTTATAATATTTAATTTTTTTGCAAGAATGCATTGTAAAATAAAAAAATCCCCAGTCACTCCAGTGACTTGCTAAGTGCATCATGTCAGGGCTGGGGATTTTGCTCCAAACTACATAGCTGGTATTTTTATTTATTTTTTTTTTACATTCAGCGATGTCAGTGCTGCATCCAGTATATTATGCAGGTGATAGTCAAGCGTAAGAAGGAAGGGTTAACAAATAAGGATAAAAGAGTTCTCCAAATGAATCCTGCAATTTTGGATAAGTAAAAAGCAACTGCCGTAATACATACAATTCCAAAGTTGCTATACCTCAGATAAATGGGACTGTTCTGAGATACTGCAACTTTTTACTTAATATATATATATTCAAAGAGTTGCACTTTTACTCTTGTTATTCAGAAAATCAAAATTCTGATTTAGGAGGTTGGTATAATGATTGCGGTGTTTATCTTACAGATACAAGGTGCAAGGTTTTATTCTTACATGGGGTAATTGGCTGGGCTTAAAAATAGCCCACAAGGGCAGTTAGCCTACTACTAATTGATGAACCTATGAGCAGTATGTTAGGCTAGTATTATTTAGGGGTTGGGGTTGGCTTAATGGTTAAGATGGTTATTTCTCAAACACAAGGTTCAGTGTTTGATTCTCACCTTCGCAAGGGAAACTAAGGGCAGCTAGACTAATACTTGCTGTACCTATGAACCTAAGATCATCAGAATTTCAACAGGAGTCTTGCTAAACGTTAAATGTTAGTTGAGGATGGAAGATGCAGAGTGCCTCAACACAAGAGATGAATAAAATAATGTAAATAGAAACTATGGGAATAGATTTTGTAAAACAAAAAATATGCACCATTAAATGTGCATGCATTAGGGGCTACCTAAAGGTCTTTCTGTAAAATCTTGAAGGGAAGAATGCTTGGGAGCAAGGGTGTAGCGATGATTTTTGGAAGGGCATGACAACTGTCAGAATGTGACCTCCCTTCCGACCAAGTATAATATCCCTTCAACTCCAGATAGTGTAGGTTTCTGAACAGAACACCTTAAAAAAAAACACCTACAATGACAGGCTTAGAAAGATAAAATATTTAACTAACCAGACATTCTGAAAGGGAAAAAAAGCCACTTAAAATATAAATTCATGTTCCAATTAAAAAAAATGCAACATGCACAAAATAAGTAATGTTTAAAACAGTATGTTGATTAATGTACATTGTGTGTGCCTGGATACATTCATGTTGAGGAACGGCTTATGCATTTCTTTATATATAATGCAAAGTTGGTTTTGTTTGCTACATGCAGTGAGCACTATGCTGCTCTCCCCCTATTCTTCAGTTTTCCATCCCAAAGAATTCATAAATAAATTGTCAACTTAGAAAATGTTTGTTGGTTTCAAATGGAGAGAGTGAAGGACAGAGAACTTGAGGGATTCCATTCTGTAAGAATGTCCTAAAGCTGACCTTTTGTTTACCACTGTGGCTCCCATGTAGGAAAAAGTAAATATTTATATAGGTTTTCAGGATGAATGTTTTACATAGTATTTTTCTGCTTGAATGCTACGATTTTTTCCAATCAGATTTTATTGATGCATTTTTCTGTAAATACTTGTATTTTGTGATTTCTTGTATTGAATCATTGCAGACATCTTCCTAGTTAATAAAATCTTATTTATTCTGCCTTTGTACTATGTGGATTTTCTTGTTTAACAAAAAAACCCTCATTATTATTATTATTATTATTATTATTATTATTATTATTATTATTATTATTATTATCTTTTTAACAGCATCTCCCATAAGACCTAATGCATTTATGTCTTCTGAGTGAGACTGCAGACTTGATAGCTATAGAACTGATTTACCTATACGGCTGTTAACATACACAGCAAACAACTGAATACAAAAAAAGAATTAAGTGCGACTGAAAATGGTAGGATCATGTATACTGAAAGTCATGAAGAAGGGATGGGTGGGACATATCAGGTTACATCATGGCACCACACATACACACACAACTATACACTCACATGCCTCAACTATTGTCACACACATGCACAAACCTTGTAACTATTGTGTTCCACTCACTGTGTGTGTGTGTGTGTGTGTGTGTGTGTGTGTGTGTGTGTGTGTGTGTGTGTGTGTGTGTGTGTGTCTGTCTGTCTGTCTGCCTTCAAGGATGTGCATTGATGTGTAAGATATTTCAGCAGTAACCATGAAACATATGCTTATATAGATTGTCATATCTGTAATAATAATATTACTTACAAGTGTCTTGTTCATCATAACCTTCTGACTAAATTGATGTGCAACAAATGAGAGAGTCAGTGGCACAACTGTCTGATATAGTGGGTAAATTAACAGTGGAATACTACTACCATGGGAGTCAGGACGTTGGAATAAACCTCACTACTTTGGAGTCGGGCTAGCACCTCGGCACCGTAAAAATCCACTGCCAATCATTAGTGGACCAGAGTCCCGCTGTGGTGACCCCTAACCGGTAAAAGCCAAAAGACATTACTTTACTTCATTACAGATAGTATTAGCTTATCTGCTGGAGGCTGGAGATGTACTTTTTGTGCAATGATTGAGTAAGGCCTCCCAGTTTCTGGCCAGATTGTAAGTCATAGAAGAGTTTAAGCCCAGAGGACGTTAGGCAGCATAAAGAAAACATTTTCAACATCGCAAATGAGATGATGCTCTCCTGGCCACCAGTTCTTCTCCTAGTGCAAGGTATGAGAGAACAAATGGCTACAGACATCACAGAAAGTAGTAGATGTGGTTGAACTGCAGTGAAGCCATATACATATGCATTTTATCATCTTTCCTGCTCATATATTTTATTGGCATTTTGAAGGAGTTGCATTGTGTCTTTGTGGATTTAGAGAAAGCATATGACAGGGTGCCTAGAGAGGAGTTGTGGTATTGTATGAGAAAGTCGGGAGTGTCAGAATGGCACAGGATATGTACGAGGGTAGTGTGACAGTGGTGAGGTCTGCAGTGGGAGTGACGGATGCATTTAAGGTGGAGGTGGGATTACATCAAGGATCAGTTTTGAGCCCTTTCTTATTTGCAATGGTGATGGACAGGTTGACAGACGAGATCAGACAGGAGTCCCCGTGGACTATGATGTTTGCAGATGACATTGCGATCTGTAGTGAGAGTAGGGAAAAGGTGGAGATGACCCTGGAGAGGTGGAGATATGCTCTAGAGAGAAGAGGAATGAAGGTCAGCAGGACTAAGACAGAATATATGTGTGTGAATGAGAGGGAGGACAGAGGAATGGTGAGGATGCAAGGAGTAGAGGTGGCGAAGGTGAATGAGTTTAAGTACTTGGGATCAACAGTTCAGAGTAATGGTGAGTGTGGAAGACAGGTGAAGAAGACAGTACAGGCAGGATGGTGTGGGTGGAGAAGAGTGTCAGGAGTGATTTGTGACAGACGAGTACCAGTAAGACTGAAAGGGAAGGTCTACAAGAGGGTAGTGAGACCAGCTATGTTATACAGGTTGGAGACAGTGGCATTGACAAAAAGGCAGGAGTTAGAGCTTGACATGGCAGAGTTGAAGATGTTAAGATTTGCACTGGGTGTGACGAGGATGAACAGGATTAGGAATAAGTATATTAGAGGGTCAGCCCAGGTTGGAAGGTTTGGAGACAAAGCCAGAGAGGCAAGATTACGTTGGTTTGGACATGTGCTGAGGAGGGATGCAGAGTATATTGGGAAAAAGATGCTAAGGATGAAGCTGCCAGGTAACAGGAAAAGAGGAAGGCCTAAGATAAGGTTTATGGATGTGGTGAGAGAGGACATGCAGGGGGTTGGTGTAACAGAGCAAGATGCAGAGGACAGGAAGAAATGGAAACAGCTGATCTGCTGTGGCGACCCCTAACGGGAGCAGCCGAAAGAAGAAGAAGAAGAAGGTGCATGTTTCACAGAACAGAATTTTAGCAAACATGCTGCCCCAGTTTGATTGGTTATTTTGGTCTAATGCTTATTTGTCACTAGTAACAAACAGTAGACCACAAGGAAGGAAAGACAGAATCCACACTGTATATATATTTAGTGCTTTCGTTTTTTAATAAAAACTTCTTCAGAATAGCAAACAAACAACACAAGACTGACCCATTTTATATCCCACAACCACCATATTCATTAATTGATGACATCATAAATGATAAATTAATTAATTAACCCTTTCATACATTAAATACATATTTTTTTATATCATAAAATGACTAAAATAATCATGTACTTTATCAAAACTGGCTTACAAAATTCCTAAAATCTATGTATATAAAAGATGTATGTATATAATAATGTATAGTGTGAAAAACATTTTTTCTTAGTTTTCTTTTATGTGACATTTTTTTTATAAATAACCTTCCATTTTTAGTCTAAGGACAGAGCTAATAGAAATACTAGTGTTTAACCCTGGGAATTGTGCTGCATTAGTTTTTAACTGCCATCTAAGTTCCCTATTTTCTAAATAGTCATTCAGGGGACCCCCTCTTTCCCCCAATATAACTTGTTCAAGCACTGAAAATCTAAAATTATGTCCTACATTATTCTTAATATGGCTAGACAGTACATTTTTCATATCCTCCTTATTGATATCGTGGAAATGTTGGTACATTCTACTCTTAAGGGTATTGACTGTCTTACCAATGTAAAAACAGGGACACTCAGTGCACATCCCTATATATACAACAGCCTTACTACTACAAGTGTATTTCTTTTTGTAGGTATATTTTCCATAATTAGGAATATATAATTCCATTCCTTCCAAAATGTGCTTGCATTGTGAGCAAAACCCACATTTATACATAACCCTAGTCCCGGGGCAACCTTTTTGTGCTCTTTCTAACATGTTTTTGATAGTCGTGTCCTTTTTATAAACTATGTTAGGACTTGTTCCTACAATGTCCAAATATTCCTTGTTGGTACTAAATAGATTCCAATTATGTTGTATTATATTACTGATATTTGTAAACTGCTGATTATATTTAAAAATAGCAGCTCTATTAAATGTTTTATTTTCCATTCTGTGTTCCCCTTCAAAAGAAATATCAGACCCTTTTCCTAATAAAGGGACAAATATTCCTTGTTTCCTCTTGGTTACTACCTCTTTTAAAATACTGTTGACAAACCCTAATGGATACCCTCTGCTTGTCAACATTCCTTTTAAAGTGTGTATTTGATCTAAAAACTCTTGATGATCAGACACCATCCTTGCCAGTCTCACTCCCTGCCCTTTTACTAGTGCCTTCTTCTGATGGAGGGGGTGAAAACTGGTAAAATGCAAAAGTGAATTGGAATATGTAGGTTTTATAAAGATGGTAGTTTCAAAACAATTGTTAAATCTATTTTTATTAATGGCAATATCCAAGTAGTCTATTTTATCATGTGATATGGTATGTGAAAATTCTAGAAAGGTTGTACTTTCTTTAATATAGCCAAGAAATTCATTTAGTAAATCTTCACTCCCATTCCATAAAATGACTATATCGTCTAGGTACTGCCCGTAGTATTTCCAAAGCTTTTCATAGGGGCTAGAAAAATATATTCTTTCTCCCAAAATGCTAAAACTAAGTTAGCAAAAATGGGTGCACAAGTAGCCCCCATAGCTACGCCTTTACATTGTTTAAATAGTTGTTCTTCAAAAACAATGATGTTGGTGTCCAAAATAATTTCCATGAGGCTCCTGATCGTAAGTATCCTGTCATGACCCATTTCAGTATAACGATATAGGTATGAATAAAACCATTCAATACCAATGTCGTGGGGGATGACAGAAAACAAATCCCTGACGTCTATAGTTACAAAAATAAGGTTATGATTATACATACTTTTATTAATTTTTTTCAATAAATCCCATGAATCCTTGACAATCCAATTACAGTTGCATAATATATTTTTCAATTGTGCATCTATAAATTTAGCTATAAAATAAGTTTTTGACACTTTCGCATCAACTATGGGTCTGAGGGGGGGGGTTTGTTCAAATCTTTATGTAATTTTGGTATACCATTTATATACATAGATTTTAGGAATTTTGTAAGCCAGTTTTGATAAAGTACATGATTATTTTAGTCATTTTATGATATAAAAATATGTATTTAATGTATGAAAGGGTTAATTAATTTATCAATTATGATGTCTTCAATTAATGAATATGGTGGTTGTGGGATATAAAATGGGTCAGTCTTGTGTTGTTTGTTGTTTGTTTGCTATTCTGAAGAAGTTTTTATTAAAAAACGAAAGCGCTAAATATATATACAGTGTGGATTCCGTCTTTCCTTCCTTGTGGTCTACTGTTTGTTACAGGTTTTTGTTTTTTCGGACTTTTGTTATTTGTCACTAGGATGAAAACAGCCCAGATTAATAATTCCATTTGGTGGCTCATTTGTGTGGTCATGGTGAATTCCTACAAGTGAATATCTCGTAGTAAGCATCTTTTGCAGCCATCCACAGCAAATTCTTTTGATGATACAATCGCCATAAAAATAGGCCTTGATATCAGTTTGCACAGACTGGATTTGAAATATACACATTACTTGTGAAAACAAAATCAGAACACTTCCAATAAATTGTCTTTTGCAGATAAATTTGTGCTTTTATAGGCAGATGAAAATTAAACACTCAGTATGCATACATTTAGACAATCTAATTTACTCTTGTGACATAGGACAGCAGTCATAAACATATACTCAGTGATGATCAACCCATATCATTTATAATTATGACCTTTCCTTTAATTATTAAGTTAGAATAATTATTCAATGATGATGATACAGCAGCATTTAATTATTTGTAATTCTTGGCAGTAACAATACATAAAAAAATACAAGTGAGTTATTGAATTAGAGTTAAATATGAAGAGGTGAGACTTGCAGACTGGCTCATATGAAAAGTGATTACATACCTTAGAAATCATTAAGTGATCATATATTAGACCTTTTGTTTTCAATTTCTGGTCTCCTCATTCCTTCTCCTATCAGCCTGGCTCCTAGTGGTCCACGTCCATATTTGGTCTACCCTCCAGACCATTCTGCTATTGCTGGGGCCAGTTATGAATCTTAAGGGCATCTTGGGTGCTTGGCAAGCTGTGCTTCCATCCATTTTTTCCCTTTTATATGCAATACCCTCTTCCCTTTCCCTGCACCCTCCACTGGCCAACAACATCTGAGGGTAAATTCTCTCTGTGGACTATACTTCCTCTTGTGCAGCATCATTGATGAGCATCCCCCCACCCAGGACAAGCATGCCGATCCCTCCCTGTGACTCCATCAGTCACCTAGGTAAGAAATGCCATAATCAGGGATTTATTTCCCCTACCCACCAGAGCAGCTCATATAATAGACTCTTGACGTATTATCTATAACTTTATGTTGTATGCTACATTTCCTGTGTATACGTGTGCATATGTGAGGACAGTGATTATAGCAGTAATTACAATAGATACATAGCATTATGTTTTTGACCATTGGTATTACAGAACTTTAGAACTTCACTCATTATTGTATCTGTGTGATATTAGCTTTACATAGAACATAGGCTAGTCCCTTGCTCTGCTTGGTCTATTTTATTCAGTTTTTAAAAAGACCTGCACAGAGAGACGCGAGCTGCGAGTGATCAAAAAGTACACGATACTACAACAGAAATGCTACTCATTTTGTGTTGAAAACCATACAGGAAGATATTACTGCGCTTCAACATGTTCACCTTGGAAGAGAAAGATAAGAGAGATATGAATAGAAGGGTCCTCAAATACCTCTTAGAGTTCACAGTGTAAATAAAATATGCAGTGGATATAATTTTCATTAAATAAATGTATTTGGAGAAAAAGGACAAAAGTGAAATTTTTTTAACGAGAGAATTCGAGCTATACTTCAAAAATGTGAAATATTCTTAGAGTGACCTTTCAGTGAAGGCACTGATAGAGGTGTAGATGGTATCAGAATAAGAGAAAGCAAAAGGTAGAGAGATCATCAATCTAAATGCTACTGAAAGCCTTTATACTAACAAACATAGTATTTTTTATGCACATTATACACTTTGATGCTATTTCATACTACCGAACAAAAAATATCTATAAGGTTGGTCACAGAATGTAGATCTTCTCATCAGGGGTTATATGAAATCAGGTCACCATTTTTGAGTTGATAATGTAATATACAAGGAAAATAGATTTTATGCAGTGTGATAAGCTCAAATGACTGTGACATCATAACAAACACTACCAAAAGGCTTAATAAAGAAAATGATCTACACTCATTTTTATTTGAAGGCACACCAAGTTATAAACATTTCAAATTTAACAGCTTAGACAATACATAACCTAGCAAAGTGATCAGCATTGGCAAGATACATTACAAATGATGCAAGATTCAGGAATGATTTCACTGTATCCCATCTCACCACTATGCTTAAGGTAGGAAAAGAAGCTGAATGTAGCAAAGGCTACCTTCAAGAATTGTGAAGGACATGTCAAAGCAACACTACAACTTAGAAACCCAAAAGGAAAACAACCCTGAAGAAATTGCCTTAACAGCAGGTACTAGGGAAAAAAAAATGTTCAAAACAGAAAAAGAAACCTACAATCGTCCTCATTGCATTGCATTATGGGAGTGATATAGCTTGCCTGTTAAAATCAACTCCATTCCTGATCTCAATAACTCAAACATTTCAAAGACTTGAAAACCACTTCAGTATCACCGAGACATATTTAATATTATACCAGACAAAGATGCATATTCATTGGGTTGCAACTCAATGGAGTACCAAAGTATGTGTGCCTCACGTAGAGAAAAGGTACTATATGTAGATGTCACCTACAAATATCAGGGGGAAGGTTGCAAAGCAAGCTTCCAAGAAGAAAACAAAAACAAACAACCCTAAAGCAAGTGGAGAGGGCATGCACCAGAAACACAGTCAATGAACTATTCACAGAAGAAATATACTGTGACATGTGATATACTGTTATCTGTGTATGTGGCCTGTCATCATCAGTGGAATCCAGTTTATTCCTAAATACCAATTAACTAGTTAGTGCTTCAAAAATGTTCATACTCTGTGCCTTTTAATAGTACTTTTCTGTTCTGTTATTGGGTTAACAATTGAAACTACTACCTTTTCTCTACTACAGAGAACTGAAAAAAAGCGACTGCTTTCCTGATTAAGTATCCTGCTGTTTTTTATATTTGTTTTACCTTCTACTGCTTACCTAGAGCAAGCTTTAACTGTTTTCATAGTTATTTACTGCATTTTTTATTATCTGCACTTAAAAGTACATTTTAGTTGAAATTAGTCTAATTCAAGTCGAAAAGTGTTTGTTTGCTGTTTAATTTAATTGTTTGGCTGCCCACTAAAGTGTGCTAGCCTGTACTACTGACTTATTGCCTTTTCTGCATTTCTGTGTGTTTCTATTTAAAAACAAAACAAAAAAATATTCCTTGTTTTCCTGCCTCTCCTAAACTAGTTAGACCAGTTTACAGGCCTTGCTGTGTTGTAGTTCCTGTGTTGTCCATTGCCTTACTTGGATAGAAGGAAGTTTCTTAGCTCACCAGTGGGAGTGGGGAGCCTTGAATAGCCTACCTGTCCTTGAGGGAAGTGACCTCAGCACAAGAAGCTGTAGTAATTGGTCATTTTGGACCATTTCTAGCTCTTTTGAAGTTCCCTGGTTAAAATCTGCCTCTGACATTTTTTTGAAGCCATATTGCTCAGACACAGCTCCACGTGGTCCTGTTGAGTCTTCCTGGCTACAGAGAACTGAAAAAAAGCGACTGCTTTCCTGATTAAGTATCCTGCTGTTTCTTATATTTGTTTTACCTTCTACTGCTTACCTAGAGCAAGCTTTAACTGTTTTCATAGTTATTTACTGCATTTTTTATCTGCACTTAAAAGTACATTTTAGTTGAAATTAGTCTAATTCAAGTCGAAAAGTGTTTGTTAGCTGTTTAATTTAATTGTTTCGCTGCCCACTAAAGTGTGCTAGCCTGTACTACTGACTTATTGCCTTTTCTGCATTTAGTGCGGAGTTGCCACTAGAGCACCATCGGGCAGCGCCGGTTAAACAAGGTTAAACTATTTCTGGCTCCGTAAATTCTGCTCTTCATTTTTTCCCTTAGAACTGCTCTACTTGTAATCTAAACAGTCTATTCTCTATCTGTAAAGCTCAGCACTTGTACCTAAAGCATTTTTTAGTCAGGTAAAGCACTTCTATATTATACAAAGTACTTCACTAGCTTAAAACCCCCTTGAGTACCCACTTCCCTATAGGTCCTTTCTGACTCAGTTACATAGCAAACTTTTTCATTTCTTCTAGCATGTCAAAGGGTCAGTTGCTAGCGTCCTCTCCTGCTCAGCTGGTGAATCTGGGAATATTGAGGCAATGTTACAATTGCCTCATGTACACAGACAACCCTCTCCTCCTCCCACAAAACACAAATACATGCGAGAGATGCAACTATATAGCCAAACTGGAGGCTGAGCTCTCTCAACTCAGGACTGGCAAAACCAGACAGGAGGAGAAGGTAACCACACACACCATAAACCCAGTCTCACATAGAACTATCACAATTACAAATCAAACACATAAACACACAAAGACATACTCGGAGGCACTGATCAAAAATCTACCAAAACAGCAGAGGCCTCCAAAGCAGACACCCAAACAACTGCCACCTCATGACATAACACAAGCAACACATAGATCACAAAGTCAGTGTGCAAATCAGTCACAGCCCTTAAGGCCAAACACAATGCCAGACACACTTGTCATAGGTGACTCCATAGTCAGACACACTGACGTTCCACTCACCAGACTGAACAAGGAGAGGGTCACAGTAAGCTGCCTGTTGGGCGCTAGAATCCGCCACATAACACAAGCACTCAGGTCACTCCACAGCAAGTACAAGTATGACTCAGTCATTGTCCATGCCGGTGTGAATGACCTGAGACGTACCTCCCTGGACTACATGAAAAGAGACATAAAGGAGCTCTCAGATTATGTAGCCCAGGCTGGTATGACCCTGACCCTGAGCAGTATCCTACCTTCACCAAGAATGATGCCACAATACAGAGACAAAATGATCAGTTTTAATAATTGGCTTAATTTCTGGTGTCATTCTAAGGGGATCCAATGTCTGTCTGCCTGGAATGACATGCTTGACAAGCCACACTGCTTCGTAAGGGACGGCTTGCACCTGTCACCCCTGGGTTTCCGGGTATTGGCAAAGGCTCTTGCCACCCCCATAGTGCCTTTTTTAGACAAGGCTCAAATTCTAAACCCACCACCCTAGAAAACAATAATGGAAAAAACTAAGGGTAATGCTGCTCAATGCCAGAAGTCTAAATCTCAAGATGCACGCCCTCGAAGCCCTCCTCAGTATGGAGAACATCGATGTCTGTGCTGTGACTGAAACCTGGTTCAAGGCTCCTGAGAGCACCCCGGCACTATCAGGTTTTACCTCATATCATGCGTTCCGGCCCCAAAACCCGGACCACACCACAAAAGGAGGGGGTGTATCCATATTCATCAAGGATACCCACACCTCCAGGCTGGTGGCAACTCACGAAGCATCAGAGACCATTCAGGTGCAATTAACCATAGGCAAAACTGCTCTACAGTTTGTAGCATGTTACAGGCCACCCTCTCAAACTCAGGAACCCCACACAGCCTTCCTGAAGACACTGGAGAGTATAAATGTCTCTCCAAACACCATCATATTGGGTGACTTCAACTACCCAAACATAGACTGGGAACATTACTCAAGCCCCAATACCCTAGCCCAAAGGTTCCTGGAGTTCATAAACTCAAATGCTATGGAATAACTTGTCACCATTCCCACAAGGGGTGAAAATATACTAGACCTGATCATCACAAACATGGAGACAAAATGCTCCACACCGGAAGTATATCCCTCATTGGTGAGATCAGACCATAAACTAATCTCAATGGAGATCCACATCCCGCCCCCACCACCAACAAAAAAGACCACAGTGAAGAACTTCTCAAAAGCCAACTTCACACTTCTTAAGACTGGTGTGGTATCCTTCAAGGTCCCTGAGCCATTGGAAACCACAACCCACGCTGCTGAATCCCTTACAAATGCTTTCTACGAGCACCTCCAGGATTGCATGGATCAAGCAATCCCAAATAAAATCAAGACCCTTTCCACCAAAGGCAAGCGCCCGATCTGGTGGACCCCAGCCATAAACAAACTTTACAACAAGAGGAGAAAGCTACTACAAGATAGAGCAAAATCCCTAAAAGGGAAGACATCTCTGATCAATACTAGTAAAAAACTACGATCACTCATAAAATCATCCAAGGCCAACTTTGAGAGAAAAATCGCCAAGGACTCAAAAGACAATCATAAGGCCTTCTTTAGCTATGTTAGAAATCTGGGTGGAAACTCCCAGATATGCTCAGAATTAGTCCAAAATGATACAAAAATCACTGAACCCACAGACATTGCAAGCATACTGGCAGACAGGTTCATTGAAAATTTCTCCCCCCCCCCCGCCCAAAAGGAGAAATATCTATCCCAGCAGAGTGTAGCCTCCCAATCATCTCAAATGCCCAGGTGAGAGCTGCTCTCTCTAAAGCTAAAAACACAGCATCAATGGGACCGGATGGTTTCCCCGGCTGTGTGCTACATGAACTCAATGAGGAACTAAACCCACACATAAGGCTGCTGTTTAATCTTAGCCTTACCACAAGATACGTACCCAAAGAGTGGTGTACGGCAACTGTGGTCCCACTCCACAAAGGCGGTGCTTCTACGGACCCTGGTAATTACCGCCCCATAAGCTTAACAAGCCTGGTCTGCAAAGCTATGGAGAGGATCCTAATGGAACTCATAAATAAAGACATAGGGGACCTACAGACATTGGATCCTACCCAATTTGGCTTTGTCAAGGGCAGATCATGCCTCTTGAACTTGGTCGACTTTTTTGAAACAGTCACCAAGGCCATTGATGAGGGTAAGGCAGTTCACACAGCCTACCTTGACCTTGCAAAAGCTTTCGACCCAATACCCCACTCGGGTATCATAGAAAAGCTCACCAGCTTAAATGTAAACCCATATGTCACAAGATGGGTTGCAAACTGGCTCAAGGACAGAACCCACAGGGTTAGAGTTGCTGGTGCCATGTCAGACTCCAAGCCAGTCACAAGCGGTGTCCCACAGGGCTCAGTTCTGGGCCCCCTCTTGTTCGGCATCTACTTTTCAGAAGTGCAGGCAAACATAGGAGGATTGTGGCTGACAAAGTTTGCAGATGACTGCAAACTGGGTGCCATAGTTGAAAATCCATCAGACACAGATATCCTTCAGAGAGGTCTCATAGAAACGGATAACTGGTGCCAGAGCCATGGCCTTAAGCTAAACGCCAAAAATGTATAGTCATACCCTTTGGTAAAAACAAGGTAACCCCAAGTTACCACATAGGTGGCAATCCATTAAGCACAGAAGAGGTTATCAGGGACCTGGGGACCCAAGTTGACAGTAACCTTTCTTTTGACACTCGCATTGCCAAAGTGGTTAGGAGGACCTTCTACATTGCCCACCTGATTATGAAGGGATTCACATCCAGATCAAGGGAGGTCATTGTTCCCCTGTACTCTTCACTTATCAGACCAATGATTGAGTACAATGCCCCATTCGGAATGTATCTTACCCAACACCTGCAGCAATTGGAAAGACCCCAAAAGTTTCTCACCAAAAGGATGGGCTCAAAAATATGCCATATGCTGCCCGACTGAAGAAACTCCAGCTCTATTCAATCGCATACCGTCTGCTCAGAGGTGACCTGTGCCTGACATACAAGGCCATGTCCAACCCGGAATTAATGGACATGCTCCACCTCAAAAAATCCAAATCCACCAGAGCCACAAGAGCAAGAGACTTAAACCTCAACACGGATATAAATAGGACATGCTGGAGGGACAGATTCATCACCCAGAGACTCCCTATGCTGTGGAACAGAATCCCGGTCCATGTGAGACAGAGCACCTCGCTGGCTCTGTTCAAGAGGAATCTTGACCAGTGGATGGGAGATCGTAGGTTTACCCCGGGGATCATCTCTGTATCACTGCTGGACAGAGGCACGGCAAACTAATGGGTATAGTATTCTTCAACCTAAGGGGTGGTGAAAGCCACACAACTCTGGCTAGGCTTATAAATGCCCTAGGGCAGATAGCCTAGTATGAACCTATGAACCTATGAAACGCTGTAGTTGTGCTCAGAATCCTGTCTCTTTTGCCAATCACGCATGTGTAAAATTCAGATGTCACATCTCCTTACTGAAATACTATTCACAAAAACATTATCACATACCCTATTTCTTCAGATGCTCGGAATACTCGCAGTTTATTGATGGGATCTGTGTTTTGCTGGCAGAAGGTATTATACGGGGCGATAAACAGGAGCTGCATCACTTTTCTCTCCTTTTATTATGTCAGTTCCAATTGTAATATCGATTACCACCACCTAATCTCTCCCTAATTTAAGCAATAAAAAATAGGTACAGTAATACTTTACATCTGGTAACTGGTGCTCGTAATCCTTGTACAGCTGTTAGCCCTGAAGAGGTTCCCATTTGGAATTGTGAAACAGCTGTTAGCTCTGAAGCGTTTTGTTTTAAAAGCGGCAGCTACTGCTTTTAAAGGGTTGCCCTGACAATGTAAATAACCTGTGTTTTTTTAGTTATACAATTTGTAATGGAGACCAGCATTCCTTTTATCTCTCTGTAATGTAAGGCTTTAAAACATGTGAAGGAGACTTTAAAAGTGGTAGCTGGCAATCAGAATTTTCACACAGCTGTTAGCCCTGAAGAGGTACCCATTTGGAATCGTGAAACAGCTGTTAGGCCTGAAGCGTTTTTTATTTTAAATGCGTAGGACAGCATTATTAATGTGCAGCAGTGTTTCTTTGATTTAACAAATTAAAAAGACGCATTTTTTCAAATTTATTCCAAAGGATGATTTAGCTTACAGTACACAAGTATAATACATAAAATAAGCAGCTGTGCAATGATTTCACCCACGAGCTACCGCGTTTAAAGTATTGCCCCGATAACGGAAAAGTACCTTTTATTTAAACAGTGAATACCTTTATCAAGCATGTGAACATTAATTTTACACTAGAGATGTTGGTTACTGTACAGTTTCATGACCTAGTCTATCAACAAGGCATTATCAGCTACCAGTAGTCTCATGTCAAAATGACAATACAATGCTTGTCTGCATAATGGCAATAATTATTTAATATTCTCTCACTAAAGCTTATGCTACAATTGTGTCACACCCTGACTAGGCCTCAGTAAAAGTTTCAGAGGCTTAGTACAACCCTTTTCCTGTCTAGTGACTGACAAATTATCAAGTGTCTCGGGAAGTGAAAATCTGATTTTTTTCCCCATTTCTGCTAGTTTGTGTAAAATGGCCACATAACTTTCTCTTGAAGTACAGAATACCCATTATTAACCAACATGTTTTGGGTTCCTATTACGTTATCGAAAGATAATGTAATCGAACGCTCAGAACTTCTAATCAGCTGCATTTCGAAGATTGCATTGTGGGATCGCAGTACAGTGAAGATTGGGATATTTTCCCTTTCCTCACTGTAGTGTGATCTCGGAGTTGGAATATATATTTAGCAGGGGGTGTGGGGGGCACAGCCCCCCATAATAAAAGTTTCGATATGCGTCCATTTCAAAGTTCTGAGCGTTCAATTATGTTATCTTTCGATAACGTAATATGAACCTGATTTTTCTTGGTTACTGTACATTAAGGAAACTATGACTCTGGAGTAGCCCATGGTATAACATGCCAATGTAACAAGTATTAAATAGGTCAGACTACATATCAAGTCAAGACACAAACAATTCCACATTAATGACATGAAAATAAGTCCATTAGGCCTGTGGCACTACTGTTTAGCCAAGTACAATTAGGAGATTTTAAGCATTTACTTTTTTTTCTTTTTTATTGTGCTTCAGTTTTATCACAACCTCTACTGCAGAAGGAAATTTAGTTTATTTTAACTTATGAAACTATACAATGAAGCCTCCTGTCCACCTTATTAATGGGTGCTAACTCAACTCTAACCCACCTCCTTCCTCCAACCCAAACTCTGCACCTTACCTTTAAAATAAAAAAAAACAACTTCCTATAACACTGACACTGTTCAGAAGAATGAGAGGTTAGTTTCAAGGGAGATTTAGTGGGAAGATTGAGGTTGGAAATAGTTTTCCTTTTCTCAGTCTTTTGTAGGTTAGATATTTAGGGTGTTCAATATCATGAACTTTGACATTTTGCATGTTTGATTGTACATAATACAACCGTGTGTGTGTGTGTGCGCGTGCGTGTGTGTATATATATATATATATATATATATATATATATATATATATATATATATATATATATATATACACACACACACACACACACACATATATATACAGTATACATACATACAGAAAGAGAGAAAGAGAGACAGAACTAGATGTGTGTGCAAGTGTGTGGGTGTATAAATATGGATTTGTATCCAAAGCCTTCTCTCCTGAGACATCTTCAACTCTCATTAATACATTTTTCACCAACCCCCCCCCACATATAATCTTAGGGGTATCTCGCAATTTCAACCCACCCCACTAACTCCAAAAACTAAACTTCATTGCATTGACATGCCTTTTCCATTCTAGCACCTAAACTATGGGACTCCATTCCATTCTCAATTAGAGATGTCCAATTGTACTTGGACTTCAGATAGCAGCTCAAAGAACCCCTCTTCACCCAAACAAAGTGCAGCTGCACTCACAAAGGTCATGGTACATGAACCCTGCAGCTCCCTCACACTCCTTTATCCCTATTTCATCCTTCTTTATCTCATCTTCCCATCCCTTTATTTAGTACCCCTCATTCATCCTACCTCCCTCTTCTCTTTGCATCTCTCACATTTCTCTCCTTTCTATTCCTTTTCCCTTTGCATGCCTCTGTAATGATGTGATATATTGCCAGCTATGCAAGGAGAAGTAGGGCAGTGGACATGTAAAATATGCAAGCATAGCTAGCTGCAGTTTTGTAAAGAATTGTATGCCATTTGTATATCAAACTGATTTGCACAGGTGCTTGTACTGAAATTGTATTTGTAACGTTGTTTGTGTTAAAAAATGTACCAACAGTGGGTCCTGCTGGGCAGAAAAGAAATAAACCTGTATGTCAAGACGGTATTGCAACTGTTGAAATGAATATAGTATAAAAGAAGATACTGGAAGAGAAGAGGTTAATCTCAGTCCAGCTAACTTTGAAAAATAGTCTGAAATTAAATGACCTGGTTTAGGCCATAAAGATTGTAGCTTACAGTTCTGATTGCAGCCAAAGACAACATGTCTGTGAAAACTAGGACTAGGAATCCTACTGTATTGTACTTAGGAGTGAACTAATTGTTACCCTAGAAAGGTGGACGTTTTGAAATGGTTTTAAAGCTTCCAGATGCTATAACACATCTCAGCAAAGCTCTATCTGTGTGTATGGTAACGGTTCCCCCTTTATAATCTTGAAATACTGAAACCTTGAATTTCAGTATTCCAAGACCATAAAGAAGAAAATTCAGAATACCGAAAGTGCATAAGCACGAGTCTGAATATCTCGAATCAGTGCTTATGCATTTCCGGTATGGTGTCTGGAATTGAAGGTGAGTGAGTGTGTGTTTTTGTACATTGTATATGTGGGTAAGGGTAGGGAGGTGTAAGTATGAGTGTGTGTGTTGGGTGTCTTGGTGTTTGTGTATGTGTGATGTGTATCTGTGTGTGTGCGAACGAGTGTAGAATGCCATGGTGTGACTTTTTTTTGTTATGTATGACCTCGGAGTTGGTATATATAAGTAGGGGGGGTGTGGGGAGAGCAGCCCCCACATTAAGTGCAGGGGGGCTTGCCCCCCTTCTTACATGTAGTGTAGGGTTGTGTGGTTTGTGTGGTGAGGGTAGAATGGTGTGTGTGCTGTGTGGTGTATGGTGTATGTATGTTCGTGATTGTGTGAGTCGTGATTGTGGGTTTCAGGATTGTGAATGGTTCGACTTTATAGTTTAGAAATACTGAAATTCAGGATTTCAGTATTTCAAGATTATGAAGTGGAACCATGGTAATACATATATGCTAAATTCTGGTTCAGTTTCTAGCAAAGGGAGTAGTGTAGGAACCAGAGTGAGATGACCAGATGTATATAATGTCATTTTGTAATCCAGTACTGAAGTGATGTTTTAATAGTAGATGAAAAAGAAGTCTCAGAGCAGTATGTTTTTGAAACCTGATCAAGAAGGAAGACCACTCACCCACTTCATCCTGCCTTGCTTTAGTAAGTAACTAGGGAATAGTAATTCTTTAGATCAGTCAGGAAACCATAGCAAGATTAGTTACGTACTGTTTTTGTAACTGTGTGAATCTATCCACCTGTGTTATTTTTAATATTTCCTGTGCATGAAACTCTAGTGTTTATTGTAAATACATATTTAGTATTTTCATGTTCTTTTATTATTTATTACTAAATATATCTAAACTTTTCATTGTGTCTGGCCTTTTAGAGAATATTTTAACCTTTGAGAGTACTTCTATTTGGTGACACTGTAGCCACTCCTGAAAGCCTTGCTGCATTGGTCAAACACTACCATTTGTATTGGTATTAATTTTACTCAATATAATTGGGTACCCTTCTTAAAGCCTTAGATTAAGTGTCTTTGGAGTATTCCGGTGGTGGTGGTGGTGGAACTACCTTATAGCCTGGGCATAACTGGTACATCTGTACCAGCCTTTCCCAGGTGTGTGTGTGTGTGTGTGTGTGTGTGTGTGTGTGTGTGTGTGTGTGTGTGTGTGTGTCTGTGTGCGTATGTGTGTATGAAAATCAAATCTCAAAGTGAATGTGTGTCAGCTGCTTGGAGCAGGGACACAAAGCACTTGATTTGCAGTTGTACCAGAGAGGAGTCTTATTGCGGACCTGGAGAGAAAGAGGGAGAGGTAAACCCAGCGCCCGGACTGAGTGCATTCCCTGTGTACTCTTAAGGGAAATTGTGCTTGGTGCTGACTGCTGCATCTGAAAATATTGTGTGTATCCGTTTTGTTCCAAGTGAACATCCCTCAACTGTGTCAGTGTAAGGATTGAGGCTCCTTGATTACTGGCCCAGAAGAGGGGTGTCACAGCCTGTTTCTCAATTACTGTGTGTTCTCCTCATGGTATCCTTTCCTGCAACTATTCTCACTTGGCTTTTTGAATGTATTCATACTTCTCTATATAATACTATCTCTGTAGTATAAACCATCTCAGTAATTATGGCTACATCCTACCAAAAAAAAAACTCCACTAAGCATAATTCCATTTTTCCATCCATGTTCTGAATTTGGAAACTACTTCTTGACCTATATGTTGTAGCATATTTTTGCATCTGTAAATATGTATATGTTTTATATCACATCTTTGTATCTGTAAATATGTTTTGATCATTTCTTATATGATCCTGTTCACCTGAGCTGTGCCTGCAAATGGTCCACTGAGATCAGTGCACAACCCAGGTAATCAAATATAAATAAATAAAAAATAAAATTAATATATCAAAAGGTGAAAAGATCAACTGGTGAAAAAAAACAAAGGTTTGGAATATAAAATATCAAACCTTAGAAAGCTGAAAAGTAAACCAGCCCTCTGCACTTCCAACTTTAAGTCTGCATTGCTTTAGGGAAAGGACAAACTCCCAGTCCCCAGAAATACTGGCAACCAGAGAAAAAGCAGGCTCGATGCTCTGAACGTTCGATATTATAAATATTTAAACAATTAAATGACTCCCATATACGTGACTTAGGAATTATTATTACGAGCAAATATTGTCTTAGCATTTGCATAGAATGTGAAAAAATAATTGTACAATGTATATTCCTTAACTTTAAGTGTATGGAACTTTTCTCCCTGGACCTTCACTGAAAAGGGGCCATGTGCTTAGCTGACTTTCCTGGTAAACAAAAATAAATAAATATATGTATGTATGTATATATATCTGTTCCAACAGATTTTTCTGTTTACTAGTGACATTATTTCATTTGTCAATCTTTGCAGTGCCACAGCACTAGGTTTTACTTTTAGTTTATTGGTGATGAAATAAAGCTCACATCTTTTAATTGCAACTGGGTTTTTGCCTTTTGTGCTTCAGTAGATTCATTTTCGCTGTATTAGAAGCCTTTGATGAAGAAGTATATTCAAGTGGTTACCACATGGCTTTCTGCCCAGAGACGGTTCCTACTGGCATATGCAAATATTGCTAACTAGAAAGCAATGAAGATGGAGCAAACCTATATTGCAGTACATACAAATTGTCTTATATGACACTAAAATTTCTATTAACTTCTTTGGATCTTCTCTATATGGTGCTTTTTTTTATAGCTTCCCACTCATTCTTCTCAGAAATACAGCTACATAATTTGTCCAAAATGCAGGCTGTACTGAAAATAAAAGATCCAGGGCCAGATTCAATAAAGCCTACATTAAGTGTACAGCATATGTATTCAAGAACATTCTTATCACATCTCTTGTCCTTTCTAATCACTCAGAAAGATTACACTAAGTGTACATGTAGTCTACACTTAGTGGTAACCTTTATGAATCCCTGTCAATATTTAAAGCTGCAAGAATATCAGTAGGAAAACTAACATTAGGAGGAAGAAGGTGTGAGTTATGTCTGTTGTCTGTTCACTCAGAATGGTGTACTCTTAATGTAGGTGTTATTGAATCTCAGGGGCCAGTCTGTAAAAAAATGAATGCATTTTGTAGTAGCAGCATTATACTGGTATTTTTCAAATGGATCTACAGACAGATAAGAACATTTGTAGGACTGTGTGTTTCTTTGAGACTTTATGTTCAGATGGTTTGTAGTACTGGGGTGACATGCTTACACTGTTCCATCCATGACTGTATTGCATACAAGCTGATGAGTGTAAGCTACTCCATACCACCCCACAAAGATTCCAATGGGTGACAAAGCAATGAGTCGCCCTACTACATTACCCGTACCATGACTAGTGAAGGGAAAGTTGAGGGACACAATTTAGACATTTGCTCATCAGCTTTGTTGAGAGAGCTTATTTATTATACATTCCTTTCTTGTCTGCAAAGTAGATTATCCAGTATTGATCAAGAATGAATATTTGACTGGTTGCTTGCTTACAGATACAGACAAAAACATACACACATACACACTTAAAACATGGTCCATAAGTAAGAAATTAAATTACATGCAAGCATTCTTCAGTGGTTACCAGTTATAAATATCAACTACCTCATGATTGCCTAGGGATATAGAGTTTTGCATTTTTTATTCATTTATTTACTTTTGATTAATGTGTTACTCCTACTAAGTACTGTCTATTTTCAAGGGAGATCCAAGTTGCATTCATAGAGACTAGAGGAAATTTGTCTTGGACACCAAAGAAATAATCCTTCTTTTTTGATACATTTTGATAAATCTGATTAAGAATCTCGGTCTTTTCTCCTAAAAAACATTTCAACTTTGAAATGTTTTTAAGAATAAGAAGTTATGTTCTTGCAATAATGTTCCATCTGTGTTGTCGATCTTCATTTAATTCTTGACCTTTAGGACTCGGTTCCGATTCTCGGAACTGGCTCCACTGTTATAACAGCTTACGCAATTCAAAAACTCTCGAGCTAAGTCTCTACCCAGAACAGCCCTCTCCAGATTACCTTAGATTGAGATTGCAGCTACACAGGAAGACAACAGAATAGACTTGAATAGGCTATATCCAAGGTCATACCTGATAAAATAACCAGGATGAGTGTCCAATCCTCCAAAGAGTCTGTGTGTGGGGGGGGGGGGGAGATGCCATGGATAAATGAAGATCAACAACACAGATGGAACATTATGGTAAGAATATAACTTCTTAATCTGATGTTGTCAATCTTCATTTATCCTTGACCTTTGGGACAGAGTCCCCAGCTACTTATATCTTGGAAGGCCTTATGGAAGGATATTCCTGAGAACCATAGAGACAAAAGATGCTCTTCCACTGGAGACCAGATCCAATTTGTAATGAGCGATAAAAGTATGTGAAGTAGCCCAGGTTGCTGCTGCGTATATTTCATCTTTGGAAGTTTTGAAATGGAAAACAGCAGACATGGCTATTGCCCTGGAAGAGACCGCTCTCACTGGTACTGGTAATTGGAGATTCTTTCTGTTGCAGATGAAAGTAATGGAGTCTCTTAACCACCTTGACAAGGTGACTTTAGGAAAAGATTTCCCCAGAGATGGACCAGAGAAAGAGACAAATAATTGGTCTGATTTCCTAAATTCTTTAGATCTGCTGAGGTAAAAACATAATTGCCTGTGAACATCTAGCAAATTCAAGCAATAGTCAAGTCTGTTGGAAAAATTGGGGAAGAAAACAGGTAAGTTAATGGATTGATTAATATTAGTTTCTGAGACCACCTTTGGGAGAAATGATGGGTTGGTTCTTAGTGAAACCCTATCCTTATGAAAAATGAAATATGGATGTTTTGAAGATAGTGCTTGTACTTCAAAAATTCTCCTAGCGGAGGTAATGGCTATAAGAAAAATGGTCTTCTGTGAAAGACACTTTAAATGACAGGTAGCTGCTGGTTCAAAGGGGGGCAAGAACCAAAGACTGCAGAACCACAGACAGATCCCAAGGAGCTAGAGGAGCCTTATAAATAGGTGGTTTCAACCACAAGGTTCCTTTCATAAACACTTTACACAATCTATGGGAAATTAGAAGATGATCTTCAAAGCCCTTGTGGAAATTGGAAACAGCAGCTAGTTGGACCTTAACTGTAGAAGCAGAGGCTCCTTGTTCAAAAAGCATAGCTAAAAAGTCTAATACCTTTTCAACTAGTGCAGAGAGAAAGGATTAATACCATTATTGTGTGCCAAATAGAAAATCTTTTCCACTTGCTGTGGTAAACTTTCCAGGTGGAAGGTTTATGAGAAGCCAATTCAATTTTTTGAACTGGGGATGATACATTTTTCTGCCTGGCAATTAATGGAATTGGAGAAATCAAGTTGTAAGCTTGAGGTTCTGAAAAAGATTGGGGTGCACTAGTCCTTGTGGGTAGGACAGAAGATCTGGAACTGGGTCCAGAGTCCATGGATGGTGAATAAGATGAAGCCACAGAAAGGGGAACCAGACTTGATGAAGTCAAAAGGGGGCAATGAGGATCACCTTGCTCTTCCACCTGATGGCTTTCTATAAGAAGAGAGGAATCATTGGAAAGGGGGGAAAGGCATGGAGAAGTCCCAAGGGCCAGTCGTAAAGAGGAGCCTGAGGGGGGATTACAGCAAAGTAGCTGCTGCAATTGTTGGTCAGGGGTAATGCAAATAGGTCACAGCAAGGCTGGCCCCAGTGATAGAAAAATCTCCTTCGCTACTCTGGGATTGAAAGACCACTTGTGAGGCAGCAGGATGCATCTGTTCAGTTTGTCCGCTATCATGTTCAAATTCCCTGGGATGTGTGTTGCTATCGGCAAGTGGTTGGAGGATATCGCCCACTGCCACACTCTGTGAGCTTCTCAACACAGGGGGTAACACTTGGCTCTGCCCTGTTTGTTGATGTACCAGACTACTGACATGTTGTCTGACTGAACTGCAATCATTCCTAGATGGAGGAGAGCTTGGAAGACTTGCAATGCTAAGAGCCCTGGCCTCAGCTCCAGAACACTGATATGCAGATTAGCCTCCATCGGGGACCAAGTGCCTTGGACTGTTCTGCCCAAATAATTCTCCCCCACCCTATCTGGGAGACATCTGTGGTCATTATGGCCTTGTGTCAAGGTGGAATGAAGGGACGGCCTAAAAGAATTTCTTAGGATTCCATCCATGAGGATAAGTCCTTCATGCAATGACTGGTGATTATGATGGGATACGTCACTGGATGGGTCAGGATGGACCACTGGGATGCCAAAAGCCACTGCAGTATTCTCATGTGTAACCTTGCTAGTGGAACCAAGGTGATGGCTGCTGCCATTGACCCTAGAGCATGAAGGACTAAAAGCGCAGGTACCTTTTCATTGGAGAGAATGGTTTGCACTTTGGATCTTATCTTCTGTAGCCTGTGTTGAGGAAGGGAAGCTGTACAAATGGTGGTATTTAGACAGGTTCATATGAACTCTAAAGCTTGGATCAGGCTCAGTTGGATTTTGACTGATTTACTGTAATGCCCAGATGAGGGAATAGGCATAGAAAGAAATCTGTTGTTGAAGCAGTAAATGCCTGGTGCGAGCAGTGATGAGCCAGTAATCTAGATAAGGAAACACCCAGAATCCATGCAGTCTCAAGTGAGCCATCACTGCTGCCAAGGTGAGGCCAAAAAGCAGCACTCTGATTTGAAATGACTGGCTCCTAGCCAAAAGTGAAGGAACCTTTTGGAGCGCTTGTCCATTTTTATGTGGTAACACATGTCCTGAAGATCTACACAGCACATCTAATCATCTTCCTCTAAGAAAGGTGGGATAGACTGAACCGCAACCATCCAGAATTTTGCCTGCTGGACAAACTTGTTCAGAAGGCTGAGATTTAAAACTGGTCTCAAGTCCCCTCTCTTTTTAGGCACCAAAAAGAACCTTGCATAAAATCCGGATCCTATCTGGACTGGTGGGACTTCTTGGATGACTTTTTTTCTAGAAGCTTTTGAATTTCCAGAGCTGCTTGATCCCTTTGATTGGATGGAACATCATGGAGTCTTATTTTTGATCTTGGAATGAGAATTAAGGGGATGTAGTAACCTCTGGCAATGATTCTTTGCACCCAATTATCTGAAGTTATTTGCCACCAGGATCTAGAGGACAAAGAAAACTTTCCCCCAACTGCTTCCAGAGGTAAGCAATTGGGCCCCTTTTCAGGAGTGCTGGTTAAGGTTTTCCAGAGGAAGAATCTCTGGAACCTTGATTTTGCGGGCCACCTCTGCCATGGGGTTGGTGTCTTCCATTGGAGCTCCCCCCCTGCCTCGAGGGGAGCCACTGCTACATGTGTCCTGAAAAGGCCCTTGGGATTTTATGAACCATATTTTCCCGCCCCTCTGGTTCTTAGAGTAGCACCGCTGGAAAGCAGAAAAAAGTATGCCCACTGCAGACGGGGTCTTTCCATCTTTCTCTGACTTTGGGGCCAAACAGGGAAGAGCAGTCAAAGTGAGCACTGATGAAAGAAGACTTAAATGTCTCCACAAATTCACATAAGTGCATCCAGGCATGTCGCCTTATGGCAATGCCAGAACCTGCTGCCCTAGTTGTCCCTTCGGCTGCATGCACAGTGAGCCTCATGGACATGTTGGAAATAGACTCCAGGGTAGCCAGTTAAGAAGCCACTTTATCTTGAATCTCCTCAGACACAGTTCTTGCAAGGGTATCTGGCAACTGGGGATTGGCTCTATGTTGTCAGGGCCTTCCAAGCCTGCTGCGTGATCAGTTTAATAAGACTGTCAGCAGGAGGGGTCACCCAATAAGTATATGGGCAAGCAACAAAAGCTTGCAGGTACACAGACTCCTCAGAGGTAAGGTCTTTGGGCTTCCAGTTACCCCTTTGTTTCACAATTTCTAGAATGTTTCCAAAGGAGACGTCTTCTGGGGGTGACTGAGGTGAACCCTCCCCATCATCAAACATCAGTGTCTTCTGTGACAGATTCTTCTGGGGAATCTAAGTGCTTCCTCAATCATCTTTTTCTGGGGTGTCTCCTCAGTGGGGATCTCTGTGGAGGACTTAGAAAAAGAGGGGCCCTATGTAGGGTATCCTGTACCATTGGTACTCATTGCCTAGGTGTGGATGTTGGTGGCAGCTCTGGGTAAGAGGGAGTCTCAGGATAAAACTTTGATGGGGAAGGGCCAGCTGAGAACCTGCAGAGGCCAATGCCCTTTCCATAACTTGGAAGGCAGGTCCCCCAAAGAGGGATGGGAACGAAGAAGGACAAACTCGGAACAGTGGTCCTACCCCACTCTGAGGAACCCACCCCCGAAGCAGGAGACAAGGAACAGCCAACTCCAGCCGAATCTCAGAGAGTCAAGAACAGTGCCAAACAAAACACTGGAGCTGATCTGAGCCCCTTGGATCCAGAAGCAGTGCTATGGCCCCAGGAGCCCGTCAGTTCTGATGGTACTGAGGAACTCAAGGCAGACCCTGAACCGAAGGAGTAAAGACTGCTGGCACCAGAGCAGCTGGAACCAGAAGTATTGGAGTCATAATCTTTAAACCCTCAGAGGAGGAAGGTTTAGTGGAACCCTGGGAGAGAAAGCCTGAACTCCCGAATGGAGTGGGGTCTGGGAAGATATGAAAAAAAAACCCTAGTCACTAGGAGCTGGTCAACCAACCTCATGATATCAAGTTCAGTCAGACTCTTCAAGGAATGTACAGAGAAGCCTGAGGGAGATTTCTGTGTTTCTAGAAATGGACTAGGGAACTGTCAGACAAAGGGATCAAATGAGGGAGAATATCTCATCCTGGGAAAAATTATGGAACTCTATTATGGCATCGGGGGGGGGGGTATTGCTTCCAAAATTTCAAATAATGCCATGGGGGGGAGCCAGTATCAAAGGGGAAACTTAAATTATCTGTACTGAGGTGGCTGGCACTGAGACCTGTGGTGCAGAGGTAGTTACCGCAGATGTTGCAGAAGAAGTTAGTGCCATACATTTCTTAATTTTAAATTTCAGTTCCGCAGGAGGTGCGGGAGTCAAAGATTTGTGCTTCGTGGCTGCTGGAGCCAAAGGGGACACTGCCTCCGAATTAATCCTCTTCTGACCAAGTTCCGATTTAGTAGAAGAGGTGGAGGAAGGTGAGGATATGTCAGACTTGGACAGAGCCTCCCCAAAAGATGACTTAATCAGGCCTTTTAGGATTAACTTATTTTTCCATTCTACGAGGGCCCAGTGACTGAACGCTTGACAAAATGTGCAATCTTGCTGTAGATGCACTGGGCCCAAACAGTACACACAAGAAGAATGCCCATCAGAGTTGGGCAACTTCCTACCACAATCTTGGCATTGTTTAAATCCAGTAGTTCCCTTAGATTTGTCCGCCATGTTAACAATTGAAAGTAATTATCACTGACAGCACGCACACATACTAAGAAGCACACACACACACACACACACACCCATACACAGAGGAAGGGAATGGCTACCAACAATGGTAGGCCA